>NW_020191466.1:0-21447 GCF_002263795.3 Bos taurus
CTCAGGAGAAAGGGAGCTGGCTTTGCAACCAGATAGACCTAGTTCTGAATCTAACACTTTTAGGTAAGTATATCAACTTTGTGAATATAAATTTCCTTTGATAATTAACACCTTCTATATAACACTTATTTTAGGGTGGATCATTTTTTAAATGTCTGTTCTTAATTGATAATTATAAGATATATTAAGAATTTCATATATGTATGTATATGCATAGTTGTCTCATCATAGTTGTATGGAACCATCAAATAGCCCAAATATCTTGAAAAAGAATAAAACTGGAGGTATTATACCCCAGGATTTAAAACGATACTGCTGCTGCTACTGCTAAGTCACTTCAGTCGTGTCTGACTCTGTGTGACCCCATAGACGGCAGCCCACCAGGCTCCCCTGTCCCTGGGATTCTCCAGGCAAGAACACTGGAGTGGGTTGCCATTTCCTTCTCCAATGCATGAAAGTGAAAAGTGAAAGTGAAGTCACTCAGTCGTGTCCGACCCTCAGCGATTCCATGGACTGTAACCTACCAGGCTCCTCTGTCCATGGGATTTTCCAGGCAGGAGTACTGGAGTGGGGTGCCATTGCCTTCTCCGATTGCTCTTAGGTAATTTTTATTTATTTATTTAATTTCTGCTCTTAATGACTTTGCATAAATCTGTGTCATTCTGGGAATGAGGAAAGGAGTCTCTTTGGTACCACTCACTCCCTTTATACAATACTTTTTTGCTTCCAAGGAAGATGGATCTATATGGGGGAAGTGGATTAGCTATAGAAAGGAATGTCTTTTCAGTATCTGGAAGTTCATCCCATTACTCACAAGCCCTGTTCTCTCTCTCTCCAAATGTCCTTTCAAAAGAAAATAAGAAATAAAAACTCTGGTTACTAAAGCCAATCTATAGACTTAGATAATTGCTGTTTAACTTCTGCTTACCCACAACATGCTGTTTACACTCACCTAGTGAAAGTAGTTTCACGTTAGTGTCAAGTGAAGAAAATTATAAACAGTTACGGAAATTTAGTGCAGACTACACACATCAAAAGTATATGAAGTTCCAAGTAGAAATTGGGGACAGAAGGAAGTTTCTAAAGCATCCCAATGAGTGGTCTGTGTTCAGAATTTCTAAGAAATCTGTACAAAATTTTTGCTATAAATGAAATGCTGTGGTCAGATTTCAACCTTTTCCTTCAATTTTCTCCCAATTGCATTAAGGTCCAATATTGAATCAATCTGTTTTATACAGGCAAATGCATTCGGCACCCTAACACTGAATCAAACCATCTAAGTGCATCACCCTCCACAGTATCTGAAATTATGTGGATGTCACTTCATGCAGTAGAAGAGTTTCTTCTGGGCAGAGTGCTGAAGGGAAGGAATCGTTTGTAAAAAATCAAATAAAATAACAGAAAAAGTCTACTCTTTATAATATCAAGAATTCTCTAGCCATAGACGTGTGTTCTCTTTACCTCTATACAATTCAAAAATTCTCTGACACACTACTGGGATAATGTCTCTCCTTTCTCATCTACTAGGGTGATAAAATTATACTTGCCTAGCTCCACTAACTCCAGCGTTCTTGCCTGGAGAATCCCAGGGACGGGGGAGCCTGGTAGGCTGCCGTCTATGGGGTCGCACAGAGTCGGACACGACTGAAGCAACTTAGCAGCAGCAGCAGCAGGCTATGCTCAATGTACCAAGTCGCTTCCGTCGTGTCTGACTCTTTGCGACCTCATGGACTGTAGCCCTCCAGGCTCCTCTGTCCAAGGGATTCTCCAGGCAAGAATACTGGAATGGATTGCCATGCCCTCCTCCAGAGGATCTTCCCAACCCAGGGATTGAACCTGCGTCTCAGTCTCCTGCATTCTCAGGCAGGTTCCTTACCTTTAGCACCACCTGGGAAGATTGCCCTAAACACAGCTAATAAAATGAAATGAGATAATACATGTGGAAATGCTCTGAAAAGCATCAAGTGCTATTTGTACTTAAGAGGAAATAATGTTGGTATCAGTGTTGGTCCTAGTGGTGGGGGTGTGACAAGTTCTCTGGCAAGGTTTCCAAATTTAGGGACCACAGAGCATTAGTTCTATGGGAAGTCCCTTGGAGAGAGGGATTAGTACGAGGTTTGTCCTGTAAGTCAAATAATCTTAGGAAACGCTATGTGTAGTATGTTTACCTTTTAGAATATGAAAAAACACATTAGCCACGGAAGGCTCGGAATAGCCATGCAATAAAGAAATCTATCTAATTTTAATAATCCAGGATTGCTGAAACATAATAGATTGGACATATTTTTTCATATACCTAACACCTACTAATATTCCAAGGCGCCAGAGTCCCACAGAACATTATTATTATTCAAAGGGAACAGAAAATTAGATTCTCATCTGGACCAAATGCTCATGGTATCCAGTCATCACAGAGGGTCTGAAAATGAGAAGTAATGAGTAACAGGCCAACTCCTTCCCTCGTGAGACCCTATGCGAACAGCGTGAAAGGTGAGATTTTTAATTTATGAATAAAGGCAGATACTGACTTCTTCAAAAAATTAAGACCTAGGAATGCAACCTAAAAAGGGCCCCAAATACTTCCAATCACTACAGATGCTGTTAATAGTTATGTCACAAAGAGAAATAGTCAGATGCAAATATATTCATGGATTTATAGATGTTTCATCTTCATAGTCTCAAAAGGGACATAAATCAACAAGTGTTTATTGAGGCAGTCAGCCCTAGGCTGGTACTTCCTGCATTCAAGAGACGTTTTGACTTCTCGGTTTGAGAAACTTATAATCTAGAAAGCAGAAGTGAAGACAAGATTCCACAAATTAAAATAGAAAGCAATATCCATTTGTGACGATAAACACATAACTTATCTTTAGAAATGTCTAGTAGGAAACCTTTCTGGTCTAGTCATAGAGAAAGTGGGGAATGGGGGAAGACATCTGATCCTGAACGGGGTTCCTCCATGCCACATGGCCAGATGCAATCTGCTGCTGCTGCTGCGCTAAGTCGCTTCAGTCGTTTCCGACTCTGTGCGACCCCATAGATGGCAGTCCACCAGGCTCCCCGTCCCTGGGGATTCTCTAGGCAAGAATACTGGAGCACAGAAAGTCAAACCCAGCACAGAAAGTCAAATCAAAATGAAGGGTCCAGAAAGGGTACAAAAGACATACAACAAGATGGAATTTAATGAAAAAGTAGGAAAATGAAGATATTGGAACATTGAAGAAATGAGGACAGTGAAAATAGGATGAAACCAAGAATAGTATGAAACAGACACCTTTTCCAAAAATCCAAAGGACCAAATCTATAAATAACAAGTTACAAGAGTTTCATGGGATCAGGTCACTTTTTTGCACAGATATTTGAGTCTTGCTTCTTAACAGGCCGTTTTTCTTCCCATTCCCTTACATAGGCATCTAAAGCCCATTTAACCACATGTTAATAACTTTGGTGTCTTTAATGTTATCTTGTGAATAGACTTGCCTATTTTCTTATGCATAGAGTGAAACTCCAGGATTGTGAATTTCCTTCTAGGAAAAATGATGCTAAAGCTGAAACTCCAGTAATTGGGCCGCCTCATGCGAAGAGTTGACTCATTGGAAAAGACTCTGATGCTGGGAGGGATTGGGGGCAAGAGGAGAAGGGAACGACAGAGGATGAGATGGCTGGATGGCATTACTGACTCAATGGATTATGAGTCTCAGTGAACTCTGGGAGTTGGTGATGGACAGGGAGGCCTGGCGTGATGCGATTCATGGGGTCGCAAAGAGTTGGACACGACTGAGAAACTGATCTCATCTCATCTGAACAGAGATGAAGAGGATTCGGTATTGGCACACTGAGTATGCTCACAAAATAATACAGTGACCCTAAGCACAAATTATAAGGGGCAACCATTATATGTCCACATTTAGGAAAAAAAATCATGAATAATATAGAAGCCAAGGTTGATAGGTGCCTCCCTTACACAGTATGCAGCACTTCAGTCTCATAATCTGAAGGTCCTGAGTTCGAAGCTCAGAGGGACAACACAAAGCTTTTGTGTTTCCCTGATAATCTGCCTACAATGCAGGAGACCCTGGTTCGATCCCTGGTTTGGGAAGATCCCTTGGAGAAGGGAATGGAGAATCCCATGGACAGAGGAGACCAGTGGGCTACCAGTCCCATGGGGTTGCAGAATCAGACATGACTGAGGGACTAACACTGTCAAAGTAGAATTCTACATTCTCCCCTTGTTGTCATGGAGGCTCTTGAAGGCTATCTTAGGATTTCCTTTGAAGGAAACCAGATGGAACCAGATGCCCTGAAGATAGCATCCATCACAGAGCATCCAAAGATACATAGCACCAATTTTTTTGAATTAATTAATTTTATTTTTGGCTGCACTGGGTCTGGTTGCTGAACCGGGGCTTTCTCTAGTTGTGGTGAGCAGGGGCTCCTCTCCTGGTGCAAATGCACAACTTCTCATTGCAGCGGCTTCTCTCGTTGTGGAGCACAGGGTAGAGACCACAGGCTCAGTAATGTAGCACAAGGGCCATGGGGTTTAGTCACCCCTTGGCATGTGAAATCTTCCCAGATCAGGGATAGAACCATGTCTCCTGCATTGGCAGGCAGATTCTTAATCACTGTACTACCAAGGAAGTCCAAAAGCATCGATTTTAAGTGTACTCAGTAATGAAAGTGCTAGTTGCTCAGTCATGGCCAACCCTTTGTGACCCCATAGACTACAGACTGTCAGGCTCCTCTCCACGGAATTCTCCAGGCAAGAGTAGTGAAGTGGGTAGCCATTCCCTTCTTCAAGGGATCTTCCCAACCCAGGGATCGAACCTGGGTCTCCCACAAGGCAGGCAGATTCTTTACCATCTGAGCCAGCAGGGAAGCCCCGCTCAGCGTTAGGTACAGTTTAAGTCAGTCAAAACTCTCAGCATGTGATGGTATACACCAGAAGAGTATATTCAAGCCCTTTTTACGTCAAAGCAATATTGAAACATATCTACTCAACAACCCTCACACCTTGACTGAATTACCAGGCAGCAAGACACAGCGGTCAGGCCAACATGCAGACTGTCCCTCCTGATCCCATACCCCAAACACAAAGCATATCCTACGTTCCTCCCAAGTGGCGCCAAGAAGGACCAAACTTTGCTTTTCTATGTGTTTCTCCATGCCACCCCGATGTACACCTGGCATTCAGAGTAACACACCCAAAGCTCCCTCTCATGAGCAAGGATGGTCCGTGGAGCTCCTGAAGTGCCCAGTACTTAGCTCACCCATGGAATTTACAGTATGGAATAGAAACTGCCTATTTATCTCTGCTCCCCAACAAGACTGTTTAAATTCCTCAAAAATGGTAATGAAGCTATATTGGTCTTTTGAACACAGTTTCTATGACCCTGACAGAAACATACTAGCAGCTCTAAAAAAAAATTTTTTTTCAGTCGAATCAGGTAAAAAGGGCTAGGAACAGAGAAAGGTAGGAAAGGATTTATTTTCAAAAAATGTTCCACAGTCATAAATAGTTACTCACCACCTATTCCCATGATAGGCCCTGTGTCAGGGGGAAGAGTTTAGGGCTCCAAGGATGGAGCAATGAATTTGAGGATAAAATAAGTGAGCATATGTGTAAAGAGTAGAAAATGTCATAAGTACCAATTTCCCTGGGAGGTTCAAAAAACGATCAGGAAACATTTCCTAAAGAAGGTGGTTTTGAAGTATTAAAGGATTTGAGAAATATTCACGCTGGCAACAGGCACTCCATTGACAATAACATAGATGAAGAGCTACAGGCACAGATTATTATGATGAGCAAATTGTTTCTCCTGACTGAAGCGCATTTACAGGGTATGTAAATGAAATGAAGACTGGGCTTGAATTGGGGGGGATCTTTAATGCAAGAATATGAACTTGGATGTTTTTTCAATTGAAATATAGTTGATTTACAGCCTTCTAGATGGCTCAGTGGCAAAGAATCTGCCTGCCAATGCAGGAGATGCAGGTTTGACCCCTGGGTCAGGAAGATCTGGAGAAAGAGGTGGCAATCCACTCCAGAATTCTTGCCTGGGAAATCCCATGGACAGAAGAACCTGACAGGCTACAGTCCGTGGGGTGGCAGAGTCAGACATGACTTAACGACTAAACAACAGGTGATTTACAATGTTATGAAGTTTTCAGGTGTACAACACAGTGATTCATGATTTTTAAAAGTTATACTTCACTTACAGTTATTATAAAACATTAGTTACATTCCCTGTGCTGTATAACATATGGTTTTCTTTACAAACAGAGTGGTATTGCTGAAGGTGTCTAAATGAAGACATGACATAATCATTGCTGTGTTTAGGGTGATTGCTATAGGGCAACAGGCCAGGTAATTTGGGATAGGTAAGGTCTGATCACCTGTTAGACCTCTTGTCTCAGATAAACATTTTTGCCTGTCAAACTGGAGTTTTTCATGAAAATCTTAGGTTGTATAAGATATAACTCTAAGCAGGAAGTATGGGATTTATTAAAATTGAACATGAGGTAAATATTAATAAAAGCATAAGAGTAAATCACAATTAGAAAGCATGGAGGATAGACGATAAGGCAGGATCATGAATTATTCAGCAGGGGAAGTCTAGGACCAAGACATCCCATATTTTAGATAGGATTTAAGATGGCATATGGTAAGGGTGAATATATTTCTCTAGTACTCTGGAAAGCTTTTACTTTTCCACTCTTAAGTAAGGAAAAAAAACTCTCCCTGGACTATATTTTTCCCTCTCCATTGCACAGCCCCCATGAGAGAATCCCTACAATGAAATTTTCAACAAACAGAAAAAGGATGGAATGGCTTTAGGTGCCATTGGTTATGGAGTGGATAAATGATGAAAAAAGGTTCAGTGACCCTAGTAAAAGTCTAACATTTGGGAAACTAAAAAGAGTCACAATCATTTAGTCTATATTGAAAAAGGCAACAGATTTTTGCTAATTAAAGAAATAAAGAGGTGGAGCACTTGGGAAAGGGAAAGAATTCATAGTGGGAGAAGAATAGATAGCTTCACAGGAAATCAAATCAATTTATTCAGACATCAAACAAATTCAGCACAATAAACAGAATTTTCAGAAACTGGGGCTCTGTATGGTGTGGTTACATTTCCACCAATTAAAAGGAGAATTACTACTTGATTCAGAATAAAAAATTAAAAGGCCTCAAGGTTTAGAGGTTGATGGCTAAATCTGGGAGTGCTCATTTGCTCAGTGGGTCTGACTCTGTGACCCCTCTATAGCCCTCTAGGCTTCTCTGCCCCATGGAATTTTCCCCGCAAGAATACTGGCAGTGGGTTGCCATTTCCTCTTCCAAGGGATAGTCCCCAACCCAGGGATTGAACCCGAGTCTTCAGCAGCTGCTGCATTGGCAGGCAGATTCTTTACTACTGAGCCACCTAGGAAGCCCATACCTGGGAGACTTCTTCCCAATCCTGAGACTTTGAGAGACAATGATTACAGTTAAGAGCTAATTAACCCACCCTTTGGGGATTCTGGGATCTAGAATACAATGTTTAATGTTGGGGTGTGATCCTTTTATAGCAAACACTGGACTAATGCATTATAAGCTTTACTCTTATGACTCAAGTTGAGCATGTGTATCATGGATCATCAGGTTGACTTCATGGGGATGTTGAATAAAAGGAGCATCTACTAACTAGTACAGAGCAGGCCTCTGAAAAGTGGAAAGAGCTGGTTAAGCCCTCCTTATTTTACATACAGACATTGAATCCAAAAAGGATAAAACATCTGCCGCAAGTTTGTATGGGTAGTTAGTGGCCCAGCTGGGACTAAACCCCATATTTCCTGACCCTCAATCCAGTGCTCTTTATAAAGCCAGCGGGAGCTGTGAGGCAGTCATCTGTGGATCACCCAAGTCAGTCAGCTCTCTACCATCTGGGCCAACAGGAAAACAGTGACTCACAGAATCCAACGTTCCTCTGGAATGTAGGAGAGGTGTGCTTTCTTCTGTGCTGTGAACCTTTTCAATTTTGTAAATAAACCCTACTTTAAATGTCCTAGGAGAGCTGGCAATTGTAAGTGCCTTGCGGTCCAAGATCATATTTGGTGATACTTAACAGAAGCTTAGGCTGACTGACTGATGGGTCAGCTGATAGACAAAAGCAAATTTCTGTACATCGCACTTCAGATCATTTTGATTTTTGTTCAGACCAAAGCCATGATCATTTGCATTTTGAAGCAATTGAGGAGTGGAAGGAAAAACTGAAGGTTGAAATTTGCTGAGGATAACACATAGGAAATAATTCAAAGTATTTTAACAAACATAAATGTGACAGCATAAGTTTTTTTATACCAGGGTCCACTGTTTCCTCATCCAGAAACCTTCAAAATTTAAGGATCTCTACATGAGACCTATTATCTCTGGACTGATACTTTTTTTCTTAAAAAAAAAAACATATATATATATATTATTGAAGTATAGTTGACTTACAATATTTCAGGTGCAAAATAAGGTGATTCAGTATATACATATAACATACATTATTTTTCAGATTATCTTCCATTATAGATTATAAGATACTGACTATAGTTACCTGTGCTACACAGTAAACCTTTGTTGTTTGTTGGCATACCTATTTTTTTGAACTAGAAATCTAGCATTCTATTCATACTAAGTCAAACATGTGGAATCAAAATGTCATAAAGTTTTTAGTTAGGCAAATGTTCCTAAGTTTTCTAAAATATATATATTATACATACTATTATAAACATGTAACAAAAACTTTTCTACCATGTTTGATAAAGGCTTGAGTAAGAACATCAAAGAAAAAGAAAAGAGATGGAGAAATTGGAAAAGCTAAACTAAATGAAACGGGAGCACTGACTATGAAGTAGAAAAAGTGAAATAAACTAGATAAAAGTAAAAGATCATCTTTTTGATAACATTAAAGCTACAGCAGGTAACTAAAGACCAGCGCCTTTGATACACAGAACAGGCACCAACCCCTCACATTAACCTCATCTATCATCCTGGCCACACTCTGGGAAAATTCTGCCTTCCCATCTCCTAAGAATCACCCAGGACACTGTAGGGACACTCTAGGGTAGAACTACAGTCATTTTTGCCACCTCACGCAGACCTCCAAGTCTGCAGGACACAGACAGTCAGTTTTCTCTAAGTATGCTCATGGCCCTGGAGAGACTGGCAAGTATTTATATGCAAAGCTACTATAAACAGCCTATAAAAAGAAAAGCGAATTCTTAATAATATGCTATTTCCAGCATGCCATGCTATGGCTCAAAAGTCTCCAATGACTTCTCATTGCCTAGAAGTTACAGTTCAGACTACTGAGGTGACATTGAAGGCCGTCCACAGGCTGACTCCATCTCTCCTTTCCTGTTTCTTAGCTTCATTGTTCTGCTATACAAACACTTCCCTTAAGTCATGCCGGCCATTTACCATTCTCCACATATTCCTGTGACTCCCCCAGTTGTGTACATCTCCCCCCTTGTCCTAGAATTCATCACTCACCTGTTCCAATTCTACTTTCCACAGTCAACCCAGATGCCAACACCTCCCTGAAACCACTTTGCTACCCAACTAACAGGAATTTCATGGTGTTTTTTTCCTTCCATGAGAGTAGATCTACATTCTTACTATTTCCCTCTGCTTTGAATACCCCACACTGTCTGTATCCATTCTTAATAGGTATTTATTAATTGATTAATTCTAAATTTAAAAAAAAGTTTCCATTTTCAAAGCGCTTTAAAATAAGGTAATAATCTGTAGCTGTTATTACATTCACACAATGGAAACTTCAGAGCCATCTAGTATGTTGTCATTGGATTCCTTTCTTTCCACAAAAGACCAAACTAGGTCATTTCAAACCTCAGTCACCTTCAAGAGATTCTAGAAGGGCACTCGAAGAGTCAGCAAAGAGATCACATTCCTGGATTCCTGATTTGTTGTTCAGATCTGCTAAAGTTAGATTCAGGCAAGTGTGAACTGGAGAAATCAACTAACCGTTAGCACCATCCAAACAAAATGAAAGGAGCTCTTTTGTTACATAGCTGGATATTCAAGTTTGAAAGGAGGGAGTGATGGAGGAAAAGGGAAAGAAAATACAGCCTTCCCTTTGAATGTGCTTTTCTTGCCTTTTCTGTTTCTATTTTTCACAAACTATGTGATGGATCTGGAATGTCTGAAGGCACTAAATCAGAATTGAAAAGGTGATTTGCTATAATCTGATAAGGATATCTACTAATACGCGTATCACCCAGAGGTGACTCTAACTGGGTCCTAATTAGCTTTCCCAGAAAACATTTCTTCACTAAACTATAAAGTTCCAGAAGTGGTAGCTTTCCTGTGAAATCACATTTGATTTTAAGGGTCAACCCCAGAAGACTCAATGCAGTTTTATTTCTAGGTCCAGTAACAAAGCTGTTCATTTCATAGACTTCCTTCAGTGGATTTAGGCGTATTCTCAGAGCACAAACATACTATTTGTGAAGGGGGTCTAGAGATGAAAAATTATAACTATTAAGACAAATAATCAATGTCATGAAACATCATGAGTAACATCTGAGTAACTGTTCTAAACATCAAGGTTGTGTTTATAATAAAGAACTTAAATGTTTCACCTCATATATCATTAATTCTCCTCATATCCCAGGCACAGGGGGTTGTTGACTCCCAGATGTATCCGAATGAGAAAAGATTAGTTATGAAGAAAGCAACTGAGGCTTTGAAGTCTAGAGGCAGACAGATGGGATTATGAAAATGTGAAAGTTATGTTCAATGTAACCTTAACACATATGGCAACTGGTATTACTATTATCCAAATACCACTGTTGGATATTTTCTTAATGAATTTTCTTTAAAATCCTTTTTTATATCTGTGGACCTTTTACAACCAATGATTCTTAAAGGGAGGAGGAGATTTTTTGTGCTCCTCCTCCCACAATTTGGGTAAGTGTAGGCACATTTTCAATTATCATAACTCAAGGAGGGTGCTACTGGCATCTGGTGGGTAGAGGCCAGAGATACTGCTCAACATCCTATAATAGCCGGAAAAAGTTCTCACCAGAATTATCTGGACCAAGATGTCAACAGTACCCAGTTCAACATATTCTGCTCTTGGTCATCATTTTTCCTTCTCTTGGAGTCTGATAACTTCTCCTCACTCCACACACAAAGACATCAGGACTAACCGGAGGCCAGCTCAGGCATTCTATATGGTGGCCCCTGGTGGCTCAGACGGCAAAGTGTCTGCCTGCAAAGCAGGAGACCCGGGTTCGATTCCTGGGTCGGGAAGATCCCCTGGAGAAAGAAATGGCAATCCACTCCAGCACTCTTGCCTGGAAAATCCCATGAACGGAGGAGCCTGATAGGCTACAGTCCATGAGGTCACAAAGAGTCGGGCACGACTGAGTGACTTCACTCATGTGGAGGGTGCACATGCTCTGGCAGCTCACCAAATATGGCTCCCCTTTTCGTTAGCTTGAGCTAGTTGCTTAACCCTTTGAAATTCCTTTCTTTAAAAAAAAAAAAAAGAAAGAAACTACACAATATGAATCATATCTAACTCCATAAGGCTGTGGTGAAATGAATCAAGTTTCATATATGTATGTATTACTATACATTTATATAGTTATATATCAATAGTGTCAGTAAAAGTTATTGCCCTTGTTCTTTTCAGGCCCATCCATCCATCTCCCTGCCCCTTTCTTTCCCCTTGTCTGTACCCCTCATCCTCAAGGCTCAGGTTCTCTCTTTTCAAATGCTTTAATTCCTGTGGTGGCAAAAATCAAACTTGGGCTAGGAAGTGAGTCACGGCTCAGCAGCTAAAGGAGTTTGTTTTTCTTTCTCTGAATGTATTTCTTAAGAATTTCGGCCTGATCCTTCAGCCTCTTGTTGGTTGAATCCTCTTAATGTTTAAGACACACAGAGAGCTATGGCACCAAGACGTTTTCCAATTGCTAGGAATGAGAGTTTTTAAAATACCGAAAATAACCAGAGGCAGAGAGCCCTGCAATCCTGTTACATAAGCAGATGTTGGAGGACCGAGGGCTGGTTTTGAGGTTCTTTCTCCACAAGCCAATCTCTGCTGATCCTCTCCAACCTTTGCTGGATTTACCTTAATGCTGCAGAAGTCTCCAGAGGGGCCTCTGGACGCTGCGCACTACCGGCAGCACCGGGAGAACTTGCTGGTCACAAAGCACAGTGGGGAGTGATGAGTGGAGGGCCGGCTTTCACCCGCGGGGGGTGGGAGACAGGACGCAGGAGGGCGGCCGCATCGCAGCCGGCTGTGGACAGCCCCTTCTCCGCGCCCACCCAGAGCTCGGATGTGCTACTCCGACAGCCAGCTTCCCCTCCTTTCCCTTGCCTGTGAAATTTTCAAATATTCCTGAACCGTTATTTAGGTTTTCGAATTCACAGAAAATACCTATTATTATCTCCGTCACTCACAACTCGCTCCCCAACACCACTACCATCTAAAATGTCATACAAAATGGCAAATAATCAAATTCCCCTTTCCCTCCGTATCTTGCTTGTTTAACTGTCTCAGTCTCCTATTCATTTTCTCCCCCAATCTCTTCCCCTGTTTGTGGACTACATCCCTTTATAAGTTTTCTCTCTTGTCTCTCTCTTTTCTCTTCTTCTCCCTCCTCTCCCGTTCGCTCCTTAACCCTCCTCCCTCCCCGCCCCTCCTCCCGCTCTCCGGCTCCTGGCTCTGCCCTCGCCGCCCCTCCCCAGAGAAGAGTGTCCAGCTTCCCGGGGCCTGCCCGCCCGCTGCTGCTTCTCTGCCCACCTACCATGAGGAGCGGCTCCTCCCACCTGCCCATAAAAGCCAAGTGCATGTTACCAGCAGCGGATCAGAGCACTTTCCCGGTCCTCTCCTGTGGGAGCCCCCGAACCTCTCTCCTGGATCTTACGTGCTCAAGGTAAGATAACCCTTCTGCAGGCATCTGACCTACTGGGGTTGCTTTGGGGGAATCAGTTTCCCCTGGTCAACGTGCTTACTGTTTGGTTAGAGCTGATTCTTATGAATGCCAGATCGGCTGCTCCTTTAAACCAGCAACTGGTTTGAAAACAAACTTCTGTTTGAACGGTAAAATAAAAGTTCGTTTGGGGCAGAAACAGCAGCATAAATATTGCAAAAACCTTTTCGCCTTTTAAATCACTTTTGCCCCCCGGTTGCTGGCTGTTGCCGAGGTTAAAGTGTATCCGTTTGGGGTGCTTTCCTGACCGCTTTTCATTGTAAATATTTCACGTAACAGTGGGGGCAAGGATAACTTTGTCCATTGTCAAAAATGTACTTTA
The DNA here is from genome assembly GCF_002263795.3 of Bos taurus. NCBI lineage: Eukaryota > Metazoa > Chordata > Mammalia > Artiodactyla > Bovidae > Bos > Bos taurus. Next base: position 13,310 of record NW_020191466.1, read on the forward strand.
AAAGAACACAATTAGTTTCCTAAAAATAGCACAAAGGTCTGCTAACAATTTTGCCATGTTTTCCAAACCCCCAAGACAGCTTCTGTGAGTCCTTTAAAAATATCTTTCCAGGTTTAAGTGCTTGGAAAAAAATGATGCCAACGGGTACCATTTGCCCAGAGACCATAATCAGGTGGCTGGTAAGATAGGAAAGAACAAATCCAAATTGACAAGCTACAGCACAACGTGAGAGCACAAAGTTGTCTTTTCAAGACGTCCTAAAATGAGAATTGTGCTGAAATACAAAAGTGTATAAAAGAACTTCATGAATTTCTATACACACACCTAAACATAAAGCATTTCAATGTGTTCCACAGTCAGAGAAAAATACAGGCCAGATTATCCAATACTTCTGTTTACACCCGAGGGTTGTAAAGAACGATCAGCTTGAAGGCTTTGGAAGTTTGATCCCTGCTTGTCACCTTCTTTTCCCTTATCTAGTAAAAATTGATCTGATTGGCAGATAGATAGTCTTTAAGCTACCCTCATTTTTAAAGATTTCGGACTTTACATCCTGATCTCTGAGGTCTGAGAATGTGTGTCGTGCACCTGTGAAGGAAAAAACGTCCGCCGCAGCTACTTCTGGAAACAGACCATTAGTCCATGAAGTTTGCAGTCAGAATCTGCGGGCTGTGTGGATGAAACTCTCTCATGTGGGAGAAAAACCCTCTTCAAATATTTCCTCTGGGGAATTGCACAAGCCAGCTGAGAGACGGCAAACCAAAGCTGGCAGTCAGGAAACCAAACCACTGTTTCAGCCCTCAAGGTTCTTAAAGTAAGAGAGGAAGAGTTTTCCTCTTTTTTTTTTTTTTTTGGTTTGTTTATATTGTTTCACTTGAAAAAGGAAAAGTCTCCAAAGCTGTAAAAAATTCTTCACTATTAAAGAACATAGAATCATTAGAAGTTTAACTGAGGGTCTTCCAAACCTTTCCTCCTTATCGCTTGCATATCAAAAGAAATAATAAAGATATTTAAAATTTCTGTTTGGCATGGAGAGGATTCAATGCCTATTATTCAAATGAAAAAGTTATATGTAAAACTTTCTGTCATGTGAAATTTTGCTTCATTAGAAAAATTATTACTAGGAGTGCGGTTTCCTTTAAGAAAATGATATAAAAATTACTATTGGCCATGATAATATGTGACCTGAGCATATTAAAATACCTTTTATCTCAAGCCACAGTGCAGACTGCTTGCTTCATATTTGCTGTAAGTGGGTAATCAACCATGACAAGAGCACAGGTATGGGACTGGGCCAAACCAAGTGTGTGGTATGTCCAAGCTAATTCCTCTTTATGTTAGTGCCGGATTCACGCCCATCATCACAAGGGTGAAAAGACACTGCTTCATTCACCAGATCCCCTTGAGGAAAGTAATCTTTTCTGGGAGGAAAAAAAAAAGTGCTGCCAGTGTAAAAGAGCTCCCTGTTATTCCTAAATGTGGGGATGAAAAGTGTTCCCCCAGGGTTTGCTTCTGCTTTTCCTGGCAGTTAATCCACTCTACCAGCTATGAACCATTTCATAGTAACTGCTTTCCCCATGTGCCATCACATTCAACACCCTAAATAACTAGATGAGATCATCCTAGACTGCTCATGACCTCACTTTCCAGGGGTCTTTACCAGACACTAAAATGATACTTTCTCCATAGTTTCCTCCTTAAGTTTATAGAAAAATCAGTAGTGGGGATTCATGGAGTCCCCACCAGTGACTCCCCCCTTGCACAGAACATACAGGCATGAGTCTTGTCTATGCCATTGTATAGCTGCCCCTGGATTGGGTTGCTTCATGGCCATACCTACCCCATACCACTCCAGCAAAATTTGAATGACTCCTTTAATGTTTCTTATAAAAGAAAAGTGACTGCATGTTTCACTAGAGACACACGGGAAGGGTGCTCGGTTGATCTGGAGGGCCTGTTACATCTAGGGAAACACACATTTTAGATCTTCTGCTATTCCCAAAATTATAAAACAATATTCTTCCCATGATCAGAAGGTATATCCTACCTTAATTCCATTTGTGAAACAAAAGATGAAATGAACAGAGAATTGAGAGGGAAGCTGGGCAGAACTGCTCCTAGAAAGTGCCCTAGAAGAGAAAGATCAGAATCTCTGTAATAAATGCAACTTCTTTTTGTTCTTTTTTATGTGGAATATGAGGAACAAAATCCATATCTGCTGTTGTTGTTTTTTTAATCAATGAGTGTTTCTAATAATTTAAGATTCATCTCTACTACACCCTTCTGTAACAGAAAGAACAGCCCTTCTAGAGACCAAAATGATTTCAGGTCTGTCCCACATTAAAACTCATAGATATTTGCCAGTTATAATTTTATAATAAAAGCTACATTCTGAATATAAAAATCCTCAGAACACATTTTTAACTAATGGGTAGTTCATGTCAACAAAGCCACCTCTAACTCTCTCAAAGGGTCCAATGTTCAGTAACTATTTGAAAGTTAGAAGTTAGAGGCAGCTGTCTACTCCTCCCTATCCATGGTCTTCAACTGTGATATGGCAACCTGCAGCGTGATTGAGATGCAGCGGTATTTGCCAATCTCTGGTCCTCCAAGTAACCCTCTGGAAATTAGGTCTTTCTTCAGGCCTTGGCTTCCTTCTCTTCCACCAAGCCCCCGTGAACATCCATATGCATAACTCAAGGAAAGTATAGATCTCGAGACTAGAGTGCCGTCTTCTGAGAGTTTCATTGTTCTAGCTACTGAGTGAAATGAAAATAAAGATACAGAGAGAAGAATGAGTGTCCTGTGGAATTTAGAGAATCACTTTAGCATTGTGTAAAAAAGAACCCCTTACTACCCAAAGCATCTAAAAATTTAAATTAAGAAATAAAAAGGCCAGCTTACAGGTTGTTTCAAAATGTTAAGGATATAATGAAAAAGATCTTCCAATGACCTGACAGTCATTAACATCAGTTTATACCCCCAAGTACTAATTTAGAGCTCTGCTAAACTTCCCCTTTGCAGAGACCCAAGGAGTGAAGACTGGGAAAGAATAGCAACCACATTTCAGCACCAACAGAGAAGCCACTAATTAGACATTTCACTATTGACTTGGGAACTACATTTGCTGTTTGAGGAAGGAGGTTCTTATAGTCTATCTTCAAGCAAATAGATTTGCAACAAGAGGGCTAAAGGGAGTCACACACGGTCGGAATGTCTATAATCTGGGGGCCCTGTGAAAGCAAATCCACAAAGCTGTTGAAATTGCAAGGAATCAAACTGAAGTGACTGAAACAAAAATGTTCCCAAAAACTGATCATAGAGTAATCTGCTAAAATAATAATAAATTCCCACTTCTCAGTGTAACATAACAGCAAAAGCTATTATGGACACCTATAACTGATTATGTAAAATATCAAAACATATTGATGGTCTACCTTCAATCTCCTCTGTTAATTTTGGGCTCACTTCTACTGTCCTTCCTGGAAAATGAAAGCTGTCCTCTCCTTCAGTACAGGATTTACAGATGCAGTCATGTCTCTCTGTGCTACCTCCTTTTTTTTTTTTCAGTGAAAGAAATCTCTATTCAATCCTTATAGATCTTATAGTTTCTGGAGTACCACCCATAACTGTGGCATTTCTCATTATCAAAAGGCTCATACTTCTCTTAAACAGGTGATGTAGATTTTCACTCCAACAAATAATAAACCTTTACATTTTTCTAAATCTTAATTCATATACCTAGAAGATAGGTAACTTAAACTTGCTACATGCCTCCAAACTGAAATGAAGTATCTAAGCAGTTTTATTTATCTAGGCTGTAGTCTAACTTCTTGGGTTTAAACTTTTATTTAGGGAATCACACAGTACAAAGGCTGAAAGAATCCTTGGAGCTAATTTTAACAAAGTTAATTTTATAGATGAGAAAAGTCAGAGAGGCTGATGTTTCCTAAGGTCACCCAGACATGAGTAGGAGAAGCAGGACTCGAGTTCATATAACCAAACTCTCTGTTCAGGGCTCTATTTTGAATAATTATCATGTGTCTTCCCCATACAGTGTGTATCTAAGATGTCTCTGACTATGACGAGAATTCTGTTGAAACATAAAATATAGAGTTCTTAAAAACCGTAACTGGTAGAGGTTTGGGGCTTCAGCTGTACCTCTCCTACAGAACGTTCAGAAACACTGGTACAATCCCTTATGAAGAGTGAAGTCGCTGGTTGTCACCATCACTGGCACCTTGTGTGTCTTTATCTTCATTCCAGGGTCTTATATGTAATAGCTGCTTGGTAAACCTGTGTTGAGAGAGTGAGTGACTGATAAAAAAAAAAAAGGCTAAGTATAAAATATCCATATTTCTTAACTCCTTCCATAAAAATCCTTACAAGCCTATAGGTACTTATAGAGACTCAGATCCAAGTATATGAAATTAAGATTCCCTGGTGCTTTAAGTAATGTAGGAGAGTTCATTTAGCCTTATCAATGGCTGAGCCATTTCCCTGCCTACCGAGATTTCATTAATCCTTACATTTGCCTGAGTTCTAGGAATAATGCTATTTTTTGCAACAGGCTTAAGATTGAGTTCCAATTTTTCCATGACAGAACAAATGTATTATTATTTATGTGATGATTTACAGCATAACCTTCCTCTTCTGGCATCACATTGACAGTGTGTTATCAATATACCTGGAATCTCCTCAGGTCTTTAATGAAAGAAATGACAAAATATGCATAATGGACCATTAAGGAACATACTGGTTAAGGAGTGTAGGCATGAGAAGTGTTATGACACCAGAGAGGGATTATCAAGAGGTCAAGAGTATAGACAAGATAGTGCAGCTAAGAGGATCCATTCCTCCTAAAACAGAAGAGGGAGAAACTCCGGAAAAGAGATTTTTAACATGATTGTCATAGCTAAAGACCCACTCAAATGTTTGGGAAGTAAAACCTTATTTGCGGTCAGACTTCTTTTCTGTATAGTACAATATTAGGAATGGCTCACATGGGGAAAAGCTTTATAAATTTTACATCTATTAAAACTCTTCTTAACCCTTTAACTGGACTTCCACTGAGAAAAGAACCTCAACTTGACCTCATTTTAAAACTTGATCCTGACCCAGAGTACTAACTCCATGGATATAATGTCATCAAAATGCTCTCTGCTAAGATAAAAATACAACTTTTGTAATACATAAATTACCCCAATGTGGAAAGTGATAAAGGTATAAAAGAATATTCTTGTCTTTTCTAGAAAGAACTTACTGAGAAAAGAAAAGATGTTACCTCAGATGCTTCTTCACTTTCCTCTAAGCAATGCTGACAATTGTTTGCAAAACTTTGAAATAGTCATTGTGTTTCTGAAATTGGTTTATTGTATGTTAAAATTTACATGGTCCGTGACTAAGCTTCATTGTGAAAACATACTTTTAAGTAAGTCTTTCTTGAAGACTGTCTTTCTTAAGCTCTCTTGAAGTGTTACATCTCAGGATATTTAAGCATTGGCATCATTGATGTGCTGAGATTAAAGACAATTAGTCACTTCATGCACTACTTTTCCAACTAACTGAATAGGCCTGGGTGTGGATGTCAGCTGTTGGCTTCTCCAGGAAATAAAATGTATCAGCCTGTTGGGGAGCTTTTCTAGTCCTCTCTGCTAGCTAGATAAAACAGCTGTTTTGCTGAAATTCTAGGCCACCATTAAGGTTTCATCTATTAGGGAACTATGGCCGATTTAGAAAGACATTTGGCCACCCAGCAGTGGCGTGGCTAAGCCACAGCTGCCCTCAGTTCAACAGCAGGACAGCAGACCTTCCAAGCTGGTTGAAGAGTGTTGTCCTGGGGCAGCTGGGAGATATTTTGTGAGCTCTTATCCCATTTAGTATGTTTCCTCTATCATACCGTGTGCACGCTAAAGATAAATCTAAACTTGGTTCATAAATTCAAAGTGATGACTGTACATTATTATATTTCTTTGAAGATCTGTACTTAACAATTTTCCCATCCAGAGGTCATAGTGTTCATCCGTGCTATAAAGCCAAACAAGTAGCCTCTTGTTAAAGGGCACGTACAAGACAAGCCTGAGGAATACAGGAAGGGAGACGCTAGGTGGAGCTAAGAATTTGAGGCTTAGGTGACCAAGACTGTTGAGGTAGAAAGAATGAAGGAAGATAAAGGATTTGCAGCAAAAATAGGCTATTGGATCCACAGTCCCTAACTTCAAGTCCAGTTCCCTTCTAGCTCCCAGCTGACTCTAGTCCCCTGCTGTCCCCATGACTGGGGAGGGAGGTTATTGACCAGTAGAGGGAGCTGGGGGGTTGAGTGTCTAAGAACAGAAAACTGATTTGTTCCCAGAGGGAGCCTTCAGATTTTCATTTTTCTGATAAAGGCAGAACAAGGTGTCCTCTACAACCAGTGGCTAAAATGTAGCACAGGAGTATACCACATTGCTGATTTTCCTTTAAAAAAAAAATCCCAATTTAAGCCTCTACAAATAAATCACCTGCATTTCAGCAATGCCAGAAATGTCCAGGCATGTAGGAGTTTATTTGAAAGAAAACCATGGCAATCTTAGAAAATGTTCTTGCCGAGGCCACCACCAGCCAAGACTTAAATGTTCAGGACTAAACGCTCAATTCAGCAATAAATAAACCACATCAGCTGGGGGTCCGCAGGAGACAAGCACAGAGTCAAGGGCCGAGAAAACCTCCTGGGTTCCAAAGGGAAGCCCTAGCGTCCTGCCAGGATCAACCCCTGGTCCCCAGGAGAGGGGAAGGGAAATGCAAGAAAGAGGGAAGCCAGAAATGGGCCAAAAAGGCTTTATCCAATCAAGACAGCCCAGAACTTGCATTCCAGGATCCTCATTTCTCTGGGCAGCAGTCAGTCTGCCTAGACCGAAGTGAATACCTTTCTGTTGAACATTTCCATTGCGCAGTGGTGTGGGGATGGCTTGTTAAGACTTGAGACAATTGCAAAATTCAGAACCCTCTAGAGGATAGAGATCAATTAGGACATTAAAAAAAAAATCCCTGGCATACGAGGAAAGAGCAGCTTGCTTTGTAAAACTTATGACATTCATAGAAAACAGAGCAATCCTCTCTCTAGGACTATTAGTGATCTCAGTAGAGATGAAGCTGTGAAGTTGGTTCGCAATGTGGCCTGAGAATCCTCTGTTCTACGAATCTTTAGTGTTTTAGTCCCCCCAGAACACCTTGACTGTTTCTGGGCTTGATCATCTTTATGCCTTAATTTATTTATCTTGAATAGAAGAACAATTCTCAAAGAACCCCTCTCTTTAGAGGCAATTAAGGTCTTGCCAAAAATTTTACAGAATGGTGCTACTTAAGCATACATAGTTAATGGATTGGACTCAGGACACCTGGAGATGGCTCTTGGCATTTACAAAGAACCAAGTTAAAATGGAATACAGTGCCAAATAAGCACCTAACTTTCCAAGACGTACTAAGAGCATTTTTATTTCTTATAGTACAGAGGACAATATTACATGTCTCAAGGGGCCAGATAAGGCCTAGGGTAAGTAGAAAAGGGAAAGAAACAATAATTAAACTATGACTTCCAGAGTCTCAAGAGGCCTATACGTTCACCTATTCATTATCTTGACACCAGTCAAAAGATAATTCCTCATACAGAAAAAAAAGTTTTTGTGATTTTTAAAGTTGTTTTACTGGAGAATATTTTTAATAGTGACTCTTATAGTATAAAATTTCTAAATGCCACTTCTTCAGCATTTTCCAAAGTGTGTTTCAAAACCAGTAATATGTGGGATACTAACATGTTTATACAGAAAAAGGTTCTATGGTCAAACAAACTTTAGAAATACTTAATCAAATAACATGAGCAATTTTACTTATTATTTTACAATTGATACAAGTAATTTTACCAATTACTTATTATTTACAATTTTACTTACAAGATTTAATAAAGACCTTAATATGCTCTGTATATTTTCATTCTTCAAAAAGTTACAGTAAATAGTGTGCACCCAACATATTTGATAACAAATCTTCTCAACGTTCTCTCTGGTCTGGTATTTTATGGGATAGTTTAGGAATCACAAGCCTCAGCTGTTCTCAGTTTAAATTATTCCAAGACTTACTGGGACATGATATTTTCAGTGTTA
>NW_020191467.1:0-89264 GCF_002263795.3 Bos taurus
AGCAACTAACACACACATATTTTTAGATGATGAATAGTTCTGGATATAAGAAAGTTGCCCACATGTTGTTAGTATTTCATTTCTTAGGGAGAGTTTGGTTATAGTAAATTCCAGTTTTTCTATTAAAGAAAAAATTGCAATTAAACCTGGTAAGATATAAAAAGGATAATACATGGTGACCCAAGTGGGATGTATCCAAGGAGAGTAGGTTAGGCACACTATTAAAAATCAGTCCAATGTAATTCGACAGAATAAAGACAAAAGATGTTTTGGTTATTTCAATATATGCAAACAAAAGCATTTAATTTTTTTTTCATCATTTGCCATTTTAAAAGTCTCAAATGGCTTTGGGTAAAGGGAACAAAGTTTTTGGTTTACTTAACAGAAAAGTCATCAGTTTTCATTATTATCTATCCTGTTAATTGGGTCAAATATTTTGTACTTTTCAGAATTAATGATGTTTATTTATGTATATAGTTACGAGGCATTTCATGCCAAATTTTCTCCCCTGAAAATGCTTTTTTATTATCATGTATTCTTTATTACCAGTGGTGTTAAACAAGATCTCTTCCAGCAAAAATAGATTTCATTCCATATAAACGTCAGAAAAATGAAATGAATGTCCATCTTATTTATTTTATTTTTTTGGCCACCCCGTGTGACTTGGGGCTTTAGTTCCCTGACCAGGGACTGAACTCCTGCTCTTGGCAGTGAAAGTGTGGAGTCCTCACCACTGGACCACCAGGGAATTCCTTGAATGTCCATTTTAAGTGAGATCCGCACTGTGCTGTGCTTAGTTGCTGAGTCGTGTCCAACTCTTTTCAGCCCCATGGCCTGTAGCTCACCAGCTCCTCTGCCATGGGGATTCTCCAGGCAAGAGTACTGGAGTGGGTTGCCAGGATTCACACAAAACACTGAACACTAATCTTGTAATGAGCCATCTATTATATAAAAGTAAAATGTCTTCTTACTCTACTTACAATCACTCACTAAATCAGTAAATATGTATTAAATACTGTTATGTGCTAGCTGCTAAGGGTACAATGGTCTTAACCCCACTTTCTGGGAGTCCTAGTCTATGGCCCAGGACAGAAACAGATAGTTACCACACTGAATACGAAGTACTATCCTGTAAGAGAAACATGCACAAAGAAAGAGCAGTTGAAACAAGGATAAGAAACTAACTGATTCTGCTTGGAGGAACTTGGGGAATTTTTAAATTTCACAAACAATTTAAGCAAACCAATTTACTGAGCAAAGCTTCCCTAATCTCTAAGGAAAAAAAAAATTAAACCTTTAATGGCTTCTCAACGTAGCAGTATCTCTTCCCTTAGGCTACAACCACATAAAAACCCTTACGAATTTTACATACAAAAAAAACAAGACTTTCATTTGGGCAATTAAAAATAGACTTTCAAAAAAAAAAAAAGACTTTCATTTCCAATTCTTTAGGAATGGCTGAAGTTTTGATAATTGATAAAATCTGTAGTTTACCCCTACATAATGGAAATTGTTTCTGTGTTTTAGATAGGTAGAACAGGGTACTGTTTTTAAGAACGTATATTGTTATGAACAAACTAACTGCAGTTGTGGAATAACTGTATAATGATATGGCAGGAGAGGTGGCGACACAGGATAGAGAAGCTCACTGTGTGGCCTGAAGCTGGAGAGTCCTGGATTCAAATTCTGACCCTGGGTCTTACTGCTTATGTCTTCACAGTAGTAGTGGAAAAATTTATCAGTTTATCTTACCTTCAGTTTTCTCTTCTGTAAAATGGAAGCAGTTACGATTACCTTTTAAAGTTATTATGAAGGTTAAATAAAGTAATGTCGGAACGGGACTTTCCTGGTGGTCCAGTGGTTAAGACTCTGTGCTTCCAATGTAAGTGGTGCAGGTTCGATCCCGGTAGGGGGAACTAAGATCCCACATGCCTCACTGTATAACCCCCCTCAAAAAATAATAAGGTAGGAATACTTCCTGAGACAGTGCCTGGCACATACAAGTACCTCTGGGTTGGTGGCTGCTATAATCACTGCCACCATTATCAGTGCCATCATGGTGATGATGATTTTTTTGAAGGATTTATTTATTTATTCATTTTTGGTTACAAGGGTCTTCGTTACTGCCCTTGGGCATTCTGTAGTTGCAGTGAACAGGGGCTATTCTTTACCTTCTGTGCTCAGGATTCTTATTGCGATGGCTTCTCTTGTTGCAGAGCACAGACTCTAGAGCTCTGGCTCAGTGGTTGTGGCACACGGGCATATGGAATCTTCCTGGACCAGGGATTGACCCAGCGTCCCCTGCATTGGCAGGCAGATTCTTAATCACTAGACCACCAGGGAAGTCCATGTTCTTTGTTTTACTTTTGTTATTATTATAGTGTTTTGAGAACAGAAATAATTTTCTCCTTCTGCTGCTGCTGCTGCTAAGTCTCTTCAGTCGTGTCTGACTCTGTGCGACCCCATAGACAGCAGCCTACCAGGCTCCCCTGTCCCTGGGGTTCTCCAGGCAAGAACACTGGAGTGGGTTGCCATTGCCTTCTCCGACAAACTATGAGCACAATCGGACATTTCTCTGGCTTAAAAAACAAAACAAAAATCAAAGGCTAAACAGAAACCCTCTCTCTGGGTTTTTGACATTTACCATCTGTCACCCTCTAGCAGGGCTTGCTTAAGTTAAAACAGTCATAAATTAAAGACTTCAAAAGTTGTGCTCATTCAAGCTGAAAGGGAAACCAGGGCAAAGTAAACACGGATGGAACACCATTAAGCTACGAGTAGGTGAAGTGTGCGATTATATGGACCTACTTGTGTGTGTTATTTGCTCAGTCATGTCTGACTCTTTGCGACCCTGTGGACTGTAGCCTGCCAGGCTTCTCTGTCCATGGAATTCTCCAGGCAAGAATACTGGAGTGGGTTGCCATTTCCTCCTCCAGGGGATCTTCTGACCCAGGGATTGAACCTGGGTCTCCTGCATTGCAGGTGGGTTCTTTACCATCTGAGCCACCAGGGAAGCATACTTGTGTGGATTTCTGTAAATATGCTAATTAGAATCACTATTTCTGCTTAATTATGATAAGGAGCATTAAGGCATAATTAAACCCTCCAAAAGTGAGCTGGGATGTTTGACTCAACATTGGTGTCTATGATATGCGTGCGTGCTCAGTCTTGTCTGACTCTTTGCAACCCCATGGACTGTAGCCTGCCAGGCTCCTCCTTTCCATGGAATTTTCCAGGCAAGAATACTGCAGTGGGTTGCCATTTCCTACTCCAGGTGATCTTTCAGACCCAGGGATCGAACCCGAGTCTACTGCATCTCCTGCCTTGGCAGGCAGAGTCTGTACCACTCTGCCACTGGGGGAGCCTTGTGGCTGTTCAGGCCGCAGACTGCAGGTGGCTAAGGCCCCCTCCCTCCACTGGGCCAGTTTGCCACCCGCCCCCCGCCCACCACACTCCTACATGAGGCAAGGTGATTGTGAAAATGAAATACTAGCTATGGGGCCTGAGAGGAGAGGAACTGGGTTTTGAGGAAATTCATTTAGGGGACATAAAGAAAGTAAGGAGTAAATAAAATCTGACAATAAAATGGATAATGAAGGACCTACTGTACAGCACAGGGAACTCTGCTTAATGTTATGTGGCAGCCTGGATGGGAGAGGGGCTTGGGGGAGAATGGACACATGAATACATACATCTGAGTCCCTTTGCTGTCCACCTGAAGCCATCACAACATTGTTAATCGGCTGTACTCCAGTGTAAAATAGAAAGCTGAAAACGAAACAGAAACGACAAGTGCAGCTGTGGAGAGAGTGTGGTAGACACAGCCCAGGTGTGATTAAACTGGAGAAAATCACAGATTCATTAGATAGAAAGTTCTTGCATCATTTAGACAGGTTTATCTAGGAAGATTCAGGAGGAACTAGAGAAACAGGGGAGCAGGAAAAACTTAGGGGAGTGCCTTACAGAGCCAGGATGAGAAGGACAGATCACCAGCGCCCAGGGAGGACCTGAGGCCTGAACATTGGTGTGCACCCTGCCCCTCAACGTGGGAAGAGGCGTGTGATGCTAGGGGAGGTTAAAGCTTTGTGAGATGGGGCAGTTAGACAAACAGCGTGGGTGTGAAGGACAAGGAACATTCCTTTGAATATCCCTAAACTTTTTGGCACCAGGGACCAGTTTTATGAAAGGAGATTTTCCCCACGAATTGGAGAAGTGGGGATGGTTTCAGGATGATTCAAGTGCATTACATTTATTGTGTACTTTATTTCTATTATTATTGCATCAGCTCCACCTCAGATCATCAGGTATTAGATCCCGGAGGTTGGGGACCCCTCTCTCAGCTGTCTCTCCAGGGCATGGCTATCAGGTCACTGAGGCATCTTCTCTGCCTGTCATTACTTCGAGCCTTCAAATAAGAGAATTATCCCCCCAAACAGAAACATTCTCAAAGAAACAGTTTCAAATCTGTGTATATTGCTGTGAGTGGGTGATGTTTTCTACTATTATTAGGTTTGAGTTTCAAGGGTACCTGATTCCCCTTTGAATTCTAGTACTGCCTCATCATAGCTGCTTCATTGAACCACCTTTTGGTGTGAATCATTGATAGAAGCTAGCCTTCCCATGTGGCTCAGTGGTAAAGAATCCACCTGCCAATACTGGAGACATGGGTTTGATCCCTGGGTCGCGAAGATTCCCCTGGGAGAGGAAATGACAACACATTCCAATATTCTTGCCTGGGAAAATCCTATGGACAGAGGAGCCTCGCGGGCTACAGTCTGTGGGGTCCCAAAGAGTTGGATATGACTGAGTGAATCTCTATTTGATTACTAATGTTTTATCATTTTGAAGTTGATTTATTAAAATTATGTAAACATCAAGGTATGTTCATTCCCATTAGTTTTTTGTTGTAGTGGTTGTTTGTTTGTTTTGCTTTTTGGCCACACCATGTGGCATGTGGGATCTTAATTTCCTGACCATGGATTGAACCTGTGACCCCCCTGCATTGGAAGCTCAGAATCTTAACCACTGGACCATTAAAGAAATTCCATCATTAGTTATTATAATAAAATTCCAGACAGAACAAAGCCTTGAAAAAAATACAAGCACTACAGGACAGCCAGGTGCCACCTTAAACTTCAGAGATTTTCCCATGTTGAGTAAAGACGTGAAAAAAATAATTGTTTGAAATCTTAACAGCTGGCCCCATGATTCCTTTTTGGGAAGAGGAAGGAGGGAGCTGTCTCCTTGGGGGAAAGCCACTGAGGAGCTAATGCTACAGGCACCTGGACTCCAGGGGAGGGAAAACCTGCCAGGCTGGAGATTAGAGGAAGAGTTTCTTGTTTCTGCTCCTGCAAGGAGAGGGGAGTAGGGGCAGAGGGCAGAAAGGAAAGAAATAAGACCATGAAAGAAAAGCCAGCCGGATGGATGGAAGCTGAGCCCGGTCAGGGGAAAATGACATGTCAGTGTTAGATGGTAACCCAGCCATTCCCAATCAAATTTGTTCCCTATTACTGGGATGTAAAGCCTGACTTCCATCTCTTTAGGAAATTGGACTCAATTTACACACGGAAGCAAGATCTCAGTAGTCTAGAAACCAAGAAAGCCCTTCAGGACTATTTACAAAACCAAGGTGGGGAGGGTAGAACTTCCCTGGCAATCCAGTGGTTAAGACTTCACGCTTTCAGGGGGTGAAGGTTTGATCCTTGGTAAGGGAACTAAGATCCTACACACTGAACTTGGCCAAGGGAGGGAAAAATGCTATTCTTAAAAATAAAACCAAGAGGGGTGGGCTTTGGGCTTCCCAGGGCTGGAATTGGGACCCAGCTGAACTGACATCTTATTTTTTCTTTCCTTTTCCCTACCAAGTTAAGTATAAAAACAAATACCTTTTTGTCTCACGCTCAGCTTTTTTTTCTTGAAGGTTAGAAGTCCTCACTTTCCAGGTTTTGATTTAGCCAAGGATTTCAAAAAGCTTTCTGTTCACAGCGTTCAGCTAAAACAAGTAACAAAAGCTTGCCTGCTTACTCTAATTGCTTTAGATTAAGACCTTATCTTGCCTGGTTCTCCTCCCCTTAACTCCAGCCTCTGTGGTTACTGTCTTGACCTCCTTCCAGGATAACTTGATTCTTGATGTCCTGATTGTTTTTTTAAGTCTTTAAGCTTTCTCACTGCCCCCCCCCCCCCCCCCATTCTGGATTAAGAGAGGAGGAGAAAGGAGTATTCTCTAAAGCAATTCATGGTTCATGTCTAAGAAAAAACAATGGTTTAAGAATTGGGAAACCCCAGGTTCTGGCCTTAGCTCTACTGTTGACTAGCAGACACTCAAGCTATTTCTAAAATAAATTAGAATTGCATCTTTTTTTTTTTTAATAATTGAGGTTTCTTTTAAATATTTAATTTATTGAGTATTTATTTCACTGCACCGGGTCTTAGTTGCAGCACATAAGATCAATCTTCCTTGTGGCATGTGGGATCTAGTTCCCTGACCAGGGATCGAGCCCACACCCACTGCATTGGGAGCACAGAGTCTTAGCCACTGGACCACCAGGGAAGTCCCTGAAATACCTCTTTAATGTCTATTCCAGGCTCAAGTCTGAATCTCTGGACCCTCATAGTTTCCCACCACATTTATTCTCTGCTTTCCCCCAGTACCAAGAAAGAATCCGGTGTATTCATGAATCCTAATTCCAAATCATTAAAAACTGGTTTCTGTCTCCTTTTTTTCCTTCAAACTTTAGAAAACCTAAATAATTAAAACAGAAGAACTTATAAAACATAGTTTACACAGTGGTTTACTTGCAAGCAGTCTTTAATAGACTTCTTTCAAATTCTGACAAATACACTAGGTGTTTGGTTTGGATATGCAGAACTAAAAATATCTAAAGGAGAGATTTTTAATTACTTAGTTCAATCTGTGAAATTCCTGCGAATTCTATCTGGAAGAAAGAATAAGAAAGAATATGGGGGACTTCCCTGGTGGTCCAGTGGCTAAGACACTAGTCCCAATGTAGGGAGCCTGGGTTTGATCCCTGGTCAGGAAACTAGATTCCACATGCCACAGTGAAGACCTGAAGAAGCCAAATAAATAATGATAAATAAATAAAATTTAGGAGCAAAACAACAATATATATTTTTAACGAATAGAATATGGGCTTTGCAGTCTGAGAGACCTGGCCTTTTTCTTTTTCATGGTAGCAAGCAAACAGGATTTATTTCAGAGAGAAAGTACAAAACTCTCAGCATAGACACAGAGGAGGTGAAGTGCCCCAGACCGGGGCTTTGCAGTGCAACTTTAGATAAGTTACATAACCTCTCTGAGCCTTAACTTTTAAAGACATTTCCCTGTTTTATTCATACTTTTTTAACTTTATTTTTTAATTGGAGGAAAATCGCTTTACAATGTTGTGATGGTTTCTGCCATAAAAACATGAAATGCTTCACCAATTTGCATGTCATCCTTGAGCAGGGGCCATGCTAATCTTCTTTGTATCATTCCAATTTAAGTATATGTGCTGCCAAAGTGAGCACTGAGCCTCAATTTCTTCATCTATGAAATGGGAATGATACCTCCCTTGCAGGACTGTTGTGAGGATCACATGCCAGGTATATATTAAGTACTCAATACATGTTCATGTTCTCCTCCATTAAACACCATCTTATTTTTTACTTTGCTCACCAAGAGCACACGTTTGGGCCTGAAACAGCCTAGGTTCAATGGCCTGATCCCACAATTTTAGCAACTCGGTGATTTGGGACAAGTTGTTAACAATCTTGGAAGCACTGTTTTCTCATCTGGAAAATGGAGTTAGCACCAACAGTGCCCAGGTCCAGGAAGCGTTCATGAACTAGTCACATCCATCAGAATCACATTAAATCACCATGGAGACAGCAGGGATACTGAGAGAGTGCTGATGTTGAGTGGCTGCTGAGTTGCTGACGAGGGGTCAGCCAGGTGGCCAGGAGGAGGCTCCATCCTTCTCTTTCTTGATTTTACCTTTACTTGCCCCACTTTTCTTTTTTTTAATATTTTAAATTATATTTATGGCTATGCTGCTGCTGCTGCTGCTAAGTCGCTTCAGTCATGTCCAACTCTGTGCGACCCCATAGATGGCAGCCCACCAGGTCCCCTTGTCCCTGGGATTCTCCAGGCAAGAACACTGGGGTGGGTTGCCATTTCCTTCTCCAATGTATGAAAGTGAAAAGTCAAAGTGAAGTCGCTCAGACGTGTCTGACTCTTTGCGATCCCATGGACTGCAGCCCACCAGGCTCCTCCACCAATGGGATTTTCCAGGCAAGAGTACTGGAGTGGGGTGCCATCACCTTTCAGTTCAGTTCAGTTCACTTCAGTTCAGTAGCTCAGTTGTGTCCGACTCTTTGCAGCCCCATGAATCGCAGCACACCAGGCCTCCCTGTCCATCACCAACTCCCGGAGTTCACTCAAACTCACATCCATCGAGTCAGTGATGCCATTCAGCCATCTCATTCTGTTGTCCCCTTTTCCTCCTGCCCCTAATCCCTCCCAGCATCAGAGTCTTTCCCAATGAGTCAACTCTTCGCATGAGGTGGCCAAAGTACTGGAGTTTCAGCTTTCGCATCATTCCTTCCAAAGAACACCCAGGACTGATCTCCTTTAGAATGGACTGGTTGGATCTCCTTGCAGTCCAAGGGACTCTCAGGATTCTTCTCCAACAGCACAGTTCAAAAGCATCAATTCTTTGGCGCTCAGCTTTCTTCACAGTCCAACTCTCACATCCATACATGACCACTGGAAAAACCATAGTCTTGACTAGACAGACCTTTGTTGGCAAAGTAATGTCTCTGCTTTTCAATATGCTATCTAGTTTCGTCATAACTTTTCTTCCAAGGAGTAAGCCTCTTTTAATTTCATGGCTGCAGTCACCATCTTCAGTGATTCTGGACCCTAAAAAAATAAAGTCTGACACTGTTTCCACTGTTTCCCCATCTATTTCCCATGAAGTGATGGGACCAGATGCCATGATCTTAGTTTTCTGAATGTTGAGCTTTAAGCCAACTTTTTCACTCTCCTCTTTCACTTTCATCAAGAGGCTTTTTAGTTCCTCTTCACTTTCTGCCATAAGGGTGGTGTCATCTGCATATCTGAGGTTATTGATATTTCTCCCGGCAATTTTGATTCCAGCTTTCCATCGCCTTGGTGGGTCTCAATTGCAGCATGTGGGATCTTTCATTGTGGGGTGCGGGCTTCTCTCTAGATGTGGCTCCCGAGCTCAGTAGTTGTGACTTGCAAACTTAATTGCCCTGTGGCTTGTGGCATCTTAGTTCCCCCACCAGGGATCAAACCCTCGTCTCCTGCATTGGAAGGCAGATTTTTAACCACTGGACCACCAGGGAAAGCCCCTCCCCACTTTTCTGTGTCTTTCTCCCTTATCTTCTCTCTCAGTTTCTGCTGTGTGAAAAATGGTTGCATCCAGAGTGGTATGATATGTAACCCATATATTTTCTTTCCCTGCATGGCCTCCATAAATCTTGTGTCTGTGCCTGACTCCTTCTCAGTGCTGGGTTTTTGATTCCACGTCCCCAGGTAGAATACTGTGTGTTGAACTCTGTGCCATGGATTTGGTGCTGTGCGCCCTTCCTTGCCTCTGATACCTCCAAGATGAAAAGACCTAATTGCTAAGAATCCTGGGGGCAAATTTAATTCTCAGGAAGGACCACGACTTAGCATCTTTGCATTTCTCTTTTACCTCTGAAAGAGCATAGTCTGCTTGTTCTGTCTTGTGGCCTCTTGTTTGATCATGCTATGCATAATAAATTAATGTGGCATTTCCAACAGGAGTAATTCTACTTATTTCTTTCCCTGACTATTTAGACTGTGGCCAAATGGCTTCTTGTTTTTACTTAAGAGTTAAACAAAAGGGACTTCCCTGGTGGTGCCATGGTTAAGACTGTGCCTTCCAATGCAGGGGCTGCAGGTTCAATCCCTGATGGGGGGACTAAGATCCCAAATGCCTCACTGCTCAAAAACCAAAATGAAAAACAGAAGCAATATTGTAACAAATTCAACAAACAACTTTAAAAATGGTCCACATCAAAAAAATTCTTAAAAAATATACACATGTGCATATGTAGTCTATATGTATGTGCATGAGTATAACCCTTTGTACTAAATAGTTTGGCTTTTTACAGCAAACTACATTAGAAGCCAGTTTGTTCAGACATGGATGCTTTGAAATGTAAATTCATAGTCCCTACTAACAAAGAACCATAGGAATTCTATGTTCTGTGCACATTTGGCGGCACAACCCAACTTTATGCCACCTATTTGGGAGGCTGAATGGTATATTTTATATATATATATATATATATATATATATATATATATATATATATATAATCTTGGACTTAAATTCCAAAACTCTGGCTAGAAATTTCTGCTTAGCCTTGCCCCCACAACTGATGGTTTTACCCCAGAGCTAAAGACAAATGAAGAACAAAAACAGGCCTGTTGCTGTGTTGATTATTTCTTGCTCACCTCTATTTCTCTATTAAAAAATTTTAAGGTATATACTTTTTAATGTGGACCAATCTTTTTCAATGGCCACATCATACAGCATGCAGGATCTTTAGTTGGGGCATGTAAACTCTTCGTTGTGGCATGCAGGATCTAGTTCCCTGACCAGGGATGGAACCCCAGCCCCTCTGCATTGGGAGCTTGGAGTCTTAGCCACTGGACCACCAAGGGAGCCCTACACCCATTGTTTCTTGACTGCTTTCCCTTCGTGCCTGCAGTCCTTTCTTCCCTTAAGATCATTAATTACTGAGACCTGTCTAAGGGCAAGCATTGTGGCCAGGCTTAGATCACAAAATGTCTTGGACCAAAATGAGGTCAAGCTTGATTATCTTTCTCCAGGGACCCCCTCCCCTATCTGCTTACAACATCCAATGTTGACATAAATGAAATTTCCAGTTATTTCAACCAGATCATCAGATGCTCTGGACCAAACTCAAGACTGTTAGATTTGTACTCTGTATATTTCCTCAGGCTTCAAAGGTGGCTCAAGTGGTAAACAATCCACCTACCAATGCAGGAGATACAGGTTTGATCCCTGGGTCAGGAAGATACCCTGGAGGAGGAAATGACAACCCACTCCAGTATTATTGTCTGGAACGTTCCATGGACAGAGGAGCCTGGCAAGCTACAGTCCATGGGGTTGCAAAGAGTCAGACACAGCTTAGCCACTGGACACACACACATACGCATGTAATTCCCCATTTTTGTCTTTCCTCTTGTCATCATGGGCATTAAAGTCTTAAAATGAGGGTCTACAAGCTTTTTTTCAGGGACAACCAGGAAGGGTGGTGGCTGACTAGCCCACTCAAGAAGGCTGTTCCCTTACTCTCTGTCCGTCCCTTGCCCGACCAGTGCCTGCTTCATTTACACTTACTCCTGCCTTCCTATATACTTGCCTTGGGCGCCAGCTAGTGATTTTTCTTATCAAAGGGGCGGTGAGGTGTGTGCTCTTCTGTTGGTTTCCCTGGTAATCAATGAGCCCATCTGACATCAACTCCCCTATAACTGGCAATCTCCCCCTCCACCAGGAGCAAAGACTGCTGCCACGTCCTGAAGGTGTATGCTGCACAGGGTGGGAGGTTGCTCCAGGACTTTGCTTCAGGCACAGAAGCTCCCCATATGTTAAACCACTGAAGTCTCTGTTGCCTGATCCATGTGTGCATGCTAAGGCACTTCAGTCAGGCCTGACTCTTTGCAACTTTATGGGCTGTAGCCTGGCAGGCTCCTCTGTTCATGGGATTCTCTGGTCAAGAACACTGGAGTGGGTTTGCCATTCCCTTCTCCAGGGGATCTTCCTGGTGCAGGGATCGAACCCCCATCTCCTGTGTCTCCTGCATTGCTAGTGGATTCTTCACCGCTGATCCACCGGGGAAGCCCTCTGTTGCTCAATCCAGGCTTTCCTCAGTCTTGAAGCTGGGCAAATGCAGGCTTTGTAGGCCTGTGAGGTGCAGTCCAACAGGTGGGCATAAAGAGACCAGTTTCCAGAGCCCCTCAGGAAGGGGTGAGAAACTTGACAGCTTGGGGTGGTGGTGACAATTACCAAGAGGAGAGGTGGTGGGGCGGGGGAGTCCCTGGGACCTGCCAGGGTGGAATAGGAGAGTTTGAGAGGAGCCTGCCTGGGCCTGTGGATCTCCCCCTGGGGGGACTTAGGAGAAAGGGTTCCTCAAATACACTGATAAATATCCTCTGCACTGTAATAGGATTCCATTTGAAATGGTTACAACCGAGGTGTTATGAGCCCCTTCTTGTGTCACAGAAAGCTAGGCTGTTCCTCCATTTGGAAGGTATTGTTTTATTTTCCTTGTTCCTAAAATAGCACAAAGGAAGGCTTCTGTTTGTTCTTTTACCTTGTGCTAATCCTAGAGCAACATGAATATGCTACTGTACGCGGATCTTGAAACAACAGCGAAAACTTCCAACACGGGAAGACAATTAATTCCCATTCCTTCCCCCTTTCCTTTTGGATTCCAATGACTGGCTGTGTTTAACCCTAGTTTTGCCTACTCTTTCCCAGAAAAGTCACAGCTAACATGCATGGATCTACTAGCAGGAGCATAGATTCAGTAGGATGTGGGATTTCCAGCTTGATTCTCCAGGGGCTGACATCTCATCAGAGAACTAGTCCTGAAGAGCATATGTTCAGTGCTGAGTTTGGGGGTCTGTATGATAATGGCTTCGGGAATGCAGCTGAGACAAAAATCCCTGAGGGTTGAACACTCAAGCTTCTTGGAGAAGGTGGGCCTCCAAGGATAGATGTAGAGAAGGAGTAAAGACAGCAAGTGAGAAAGTCAGAAAGAGCAAAACAAATATTGTATATTAATGCATGTATGATATGCATTATGGCAGGCTACAATCTATGGGGTCTATATGACCAAAGTCACAACCAAAGTGACTCAGGATGCATGCACCACACATATATACAGAATCTAGGAAAACAGTACTGATGAACCTATTTACAGAGAAGAAATGGAGATGCAGATGTAGGGAATGGACTTGTGGACACAGCGGGGGAAGGAAAGGCTAGGACAAATTGAGAAGGTAGCATTGATGTATATACACTCACTCACTCTCAAAGTCACTCAGATTTGTCTGACTCTGAGAGCCCATGGACTGCAGCCCACCAGGCTCCTCTGTCCATGGGATTTCCCAGGCAAAAATACTGGAGTGGGTTGCCATTCCCATCTCCAGGAGATCTTCCCAATCCAGGGATCAAACCTGAGTCTCCTTCATTGCAGGCAGATTCTTTACCATTTGCACCACCAAGGAAGCCCCATGTATGCTCATAACTTGTGGGAGGCTGCTATATAGCACAGGGAGCCCAACCTGGAGCTCTGTGATGACCTAAAGAGGTGGAATGTGGGGCGAAGGAGGCTCAAGAGGGTAAGGGGATATATACGTATATATCATTATGACTGATTAATACTGATGTACGGCAGAGAGCACCACACCATTGTAAGGCAATTACTCTCCAATTTAAAGATATATATATAGAGAGAGAGACAGGCAGGTGGAGGGTGCAGGCGAGAGCAGCCTGTGTGGGGCATCTCTGTGGAAGAAGAGGGACCCAGTTCACTGGAGACAGCAGTCATGGCTGAAGCAATTTCAGGTTCAGTGAAAGCCTAAAGTAGGACTTTCCCCAGATTAATGGAAACCCTGTGTGTTGCAAACATATCCATCAGAGCATTAGAGGGAGGTAATGGATGACCTGACTCCTGGGGCCTGCCAGCTGAATATGGAGTTGGGAGGGGGACCGTGTTCGGAGAGGCTCAGCCTCTGTACATCTACTTGCTCTCCTGTGTTGCTCTGCCCAGTCGGGGCTCAGATAAGAGTGCATGTGCCCCTTCCTGCTCCCTGTAAACTCAGCTCGTATTAGGTCTTTCTCGCACTCGCTCCCTTCCTCTGCCTTTCCTGCTCACGGCCAGATGTTGAGAAGTCCTTCCTCACTCTGAGTTTTGGATGGAATGTCCACGTGTGACATCAGTCTTTAGTGCGCATGCTCAGATTAGCAGGGAGGCTAAACGATGGGAACTCTATCAATACCCACCTGGTCTGAGGATCACGAGTCTCCAGGCCCAGGTCTAACACTTTTTTAAGCTCTTGAATGGCTGGGCATTTCAACTACCTGCTCTTCAGTTTTCATTATTTTGTAAAATGGAGACATTAATACCTCCCTATCTACCTCACACAATTCCTTGAGGCTCAAAATGGAATATGGTTGTGAAAGTGCTTTGGAGACAAAGAAATGTATTTATTAGCGAGTAACTCAATACTTGAGGCGGTGAATGAGGGGGAAGGTGGGTAAAACTGGGCATCTCAATAAATCCCATCCCGTCCTATTGATTTTATAAAATTGTTTGACACTACTTTGTTCTTGCCGTCAGTACTAGGTTCTGTCCCGCCTTTTGGCCAACCAAGCCTCTCTGTCCATGGATTTCCCAGGCAAGAATACTGGAGTGGGTTTCCATTTCCTTCTCCAGGGCATCTTCCTAACCCAGGGATCAAACCCAAGTCTCCTGCATTGCATGCTGTTTCTTTACCTCTGAGACATCAGGGAAGCCCACTTATCAATGGTACTTTTGTTACAGCAGCCTAAACGGACTAAGGTTTTGCTACAGCAGCCCCAGCAAACTATGACACCATGGTCAATCGTCCCATCACTAAACCACTTGTGGAGCCCTGGGGATGTGCTGGTTATATCCTTCTCGGACCTGGTCTCACACAGCCAACCTCACCAAGGACACTTATCATATGTCCCTTTATCCACTCCACGGTATCTATCATCACATTCCTAAGTTTATAAATATGTCAACGTTTGTGTTGTGAATACCTGTTCCTGAAATACTGCAGGACTTACTTTCACAGTAAGGTTCCTAAGCTGTTTCTAAGCGAGGAGCCAAGTGACATCCAAGTCTCTGTGTGGAGCATCTTGTCGTTTTAGGAAAAATCTTTTCACATTTTTTACATCAGCTGCTGCTGGAAGGCCTGGGGTGATGACTGAAGTCCAGAGAGCTTTTGGAGATGCTGTGTGAGAGTTTTTGCTGCTGCTTCAGTGGCTGGGAGACCCAGTGGCTGGTGAGCTGGAACATGTAGGGAGGCCCTGGGTTCTGCATTTAAGGAGATCTAGGGAGGAAAAAAAGATACCGCTACAGTGAGTTGTTAGAACAGCAGAAAAAGCTATTTAATTCAACTTATTGAAGGAATATAAAGGGCTTCCCTAGTGGCTCAGTGGTAAAGGATCCACCTGCCAAGCAGGAGATGTGGGTTTAATTCCTGGGTTGGGAAAATCCCTGGGAGAAAGGAATGGCATTGCACTCCAGTATTCTTGCCCGGAGAAATCCATGGACAGAGAGGCTGGTTGGCCAAAGGCGGACAGAACCTAGTTACTGACCAACGACAAAGTAGTGTAAAACAATTTTATAAAATCATAGGACGGGATGGGATTTATTGAGATGTCCCAGTTTTACCACCTTCCGCCTCATTCACCCCTCAAGTATTGAGTTACTCCTAATAAATACATTTCTTTGTCTCCAAAGCACTTTCACAACCATATTTCATTTGAGCCTCAAGGAAATTGTGTGAGGTAGATAGGGAGGTATTAATGTCTCCATTTTACAAATAAATGAAACTGAAGAGCAGGTAGTTGAAATGCCAGCATTCAAGGAGCTAAAAAGTGTTAGACCTGGGCCCGGAGACTCGTGATCCTCAGACCAGGTGGGTATTGATAGAGTTCCCATCGTTTACCCTCCCTGCTAATCTGGGCATGTGCACTAAAGACTGATGTCACACGTGGACATTCCATCCAAAACTCACAGTGAGGAAGGACTTCTCAACATCTGGCCGTGAGCAGAAAATGCAGAGGAAGGGAGAGAGTGAGAGAAAGACCTAATACGAGCTGAGTTTACGGGGACCAGGAAGGGGCACATGCACTCTTATCTCAGCCCTGACTGGGCAGAGCAACACAGGAGAGCAAGCAGATGTACAGAGGCTGAGCCTCTCCAAACATTGTCCCCCTCCTGACTCCATATTCAGCTGGCAGGCCCCAGGAGTCAGGTCATCCATTACCTCCCTCTAATGCTCTGATGGATATGTTTGCAACACACAGGGTTTCCATTAATCTAGGGAAAGTCCTACTTTAGGCTTTCACTGAATCTGAAATTGCTTCAGCCATGACTGCTGTCTCCAGTGAACTGGGTCCCTCTCCTTCCACAGAGATGCCCCACACAGGCTGCTCTCACCTGCACCCTCCACCTGCCTCTCTCTCTTTATATATATCTTTAAATTGGAGGGTAATTGCCTTACAATGGTGTGGTGCTCTCTGCCATACATCAATATTAATCAGTCATAATGATATATATGTATATATCCCCTTACCCTCTTGAGCCTCCCTCGGCCCGCATTCCACCTCTTTAGGTCATCACAGACTCCAGGTTGGGCTCCCTGTGCTATATAGCAGCCTCCCACAAGTTATGAGCATACATGGGGCTTCCTTGGTGGTTCAAATGGTAAAGAATCTGCCTGCAATGAAGGAGACTCAGGTTTGATCCCTGGATTAGGAAGATCTCCTGGAGATGGGAATGGCAACCCACTCCAGTATTTTTGCCTGGGAAATCCCATGGACAGAGGAGCCTGGCGGGCTGCAGTCCATGGGCTCTCAAAGAGTCAGACACATCTGAGTGACTTTGAGAGTGAGTGAGTGTATATACATCAATGCTACCTTCTCAATTTGTCCTAGCCTCTCCTTCCCCCGCCGTGTCCACAAGTCCATTCCCTACATCTGCATCTCCATTTCTTCTCTGTAAATAGGTTCATCAGTACTGTTTTCCTAGATTCTGTATATATGTGTGGTGCATGCATGCTGAGTCACTTTGGTTGTGACTTTGGTCATATAGACCCCATAGACTGTAGCCTGCCATAATGCATATCATACATGCATTAATATACAATATTTGTTTTGCTCTTTCTGACTTTCTCACCTGCTCTCTTTACTCCTTCTCTACATCTATCCTTGGAGGCCCACCTTCTCCAAGAAGCTTGAGTGTTTCAACCCTCAGGGATTTTTGTCTCAGCTGCATTCCTGAAGCCATTATCATACAGACCCCCAAACTCAGCACTGAACATATGCTCTTCAGGACTAGTTCTCTGATGAGATGTCAGCCCCTGGAGAATCAAGCTGGAATCCCACATCCTACTGAATCTATGCTCCTGCTAGTAGATCCATGCATGCTAGCTGTGACTTTTCTGGGAAAGAGTAGGCAAAACTAGGGTTAAACACAGCCAGTCATTGGAATCCAAGAGGAAAGGGGGAAGGAGTGGGAATTAATTGTCTTCCCGTGTTGGAAGTTTTCACTGTTGTTTCAAGATCCGTGTACAGTAGCATATTCATGTTGCTCTAGGATTAGCACAAGGTACAAGAACAAACAGAAGCCTTCCTTTGTGCTATTTTAGGAACAAGGAAAATAAAATAATACCTTCCAAATGGAGGAACAGCCTAGCTTTCTGTGACACAAGAATGGGCTCATAACACCTCGGCTGTAACTGTTTCAAATGGAATCCTATTACAGTGTAGAGGATATTTATCAGTGTATTTGAGGAACCCTTTCTTCTAAGTCCCCCCAGGGGGAGATCCACAGGCTCAGGCAGGCTCCTCTCAAACTCTCCTATTCCACCCTGGCAGGTCCCAGGGACTCCCCCACCCCACCACCTCTCCTCTTGGTAATTGTCACCACCACCCCAAGCTATCAAGTTTCTCACCCCTTCCTGAGGGGCTCTGGAAACTGGTCTCTTTATGCCCACCTGTTGGACTGCACCTCACAGGCCTACAAAGCCTATATTTGCCCAGCTTCAAGACTGACGAAAGCCTGGATTGAGCAACAGAGGGCTTCCCCGGTGGCTCAGCGGTGAAGAATCCACTAGCAATGCAGGAGACACAGGAGATGGGGGTTCGATCCCTGCACCAGGAAGATCCCCTGGAGAAGGGAATGGCAAACCCACTCCAGTATTCTTGACCAGAGAATCCCATGAACAGAGGGACCTGCCGGGCTACAACCCATAAAGTTGCAAAGAGTCAGGCCTGACTGAAGTGCCTTAGCCTGCACACATGGATCAGGCAACAGAGACTTCAGTGGTTTGACAGATGGGGAGCTTCTGTGTCTGAAGCAAAGTCCTGGAGCGACCTCCCACCCTGTGCAGCATACACCTTCAGGACGTGGCAGCAGTCTTTGCTCCTGGTGGAGGGGGAGATTGCCAGTTACAGGGGAGTTGATGTCAGATGGGCTCATCGATTACCAGGGAAACCAACAGAAAGGCACACACCTCACCGTCCCTTTGATAAGAACAATCACTAGCTGGCGCCCAAGGCAAGTATGTAGGAAGGCCAGAGTAAGTGTAAATGAAGCAGGCACTGGTCGGGCAAGGGACAGACAGAGAGCAAGGGAACAGCCATCTTGAGTGGGCTAGTCAGCCACCACCATTCCTGGTTGTCCCTGAAAAAAAGCTTCCAGACCCTGATTTTAAGACTTTAATGCCCATGATGACAAGAGGAAAGACAAAAATGGGGAATTACATGCGTGTGTGTGTGTGTGTCCAGTGGCTAAGCTGTGTCTGACTCTTTGCAACCCCGTGGGTTGTAGCCTGCCAGGCTCCTCTGTCCATGGAACTTTCCAGACAAGAATACTGGAGTGGGTTGTCATTTCCTCCTCCAGGGGATCTTCCTGACCCAGGGATCAAACCTGTATCTCCTGCATTGGTAGGTGGATTTTTTACCACTTGAGCCACCTGGGAAGCCTGAGGAAATATACAGAGTACAAATCTAACAGTCTTGAATTTGGTCCAGAGCACCTGATGATCTGGTTGAAATAACTGGAAATTTCCTTTATGTCAACATTGGGTGTTGTAAGCAGATAGGGGAGGGGGTCCCTGGAGAAAGATAATCAAGCTTGACCTCATTTTGGTCCAAGAGATTTTGTGATCTAAACCTGGCCACAATGCTTGCCCTTAAACAGGTCTCAGTAATTAATGATCTTAAGGGGAGAAAGGACTGCAGGCACGAAGGGAAAGCAGTCAAGAAACAATGGGTCTAGGACTCCCTTGGTGGTCCAGTGGCTAAGACTCCGAGCTCCCAATGCAAAGGGGCTGGGGTTCCATCCCTGGTCAGGGAACTAGATCCTGCATGCCACAACTAAGAGTTTGCACGCCCCAACTAAAGATCCTGCATGCTGTATGATGTGGCCATTGAAAAAGATTGGTCCACATTAAAAAATATATACCTTAAAAATTTTTTTAATAGAGAAATAGAGGTGAGCAAGAAATAATCAACACAGCAACAGGCCTGTTTTTGTTCTTCATTTGTCTTTAGCTCTGGGGTAAAACCATCAGTTGTGGGGGGAAGGCTAAGCAGAAAATTCTAGCCAGGGTTTTGGAATTTAAGTCCAAGATTATATATATATATATATATATATATATATATATATATATATATATAAATATACCATTCAGCCTCCCAAATAGGTGGTATAATGTCGGGTTGTGCCGCCAAATGTGCAAAGAACATAGAATTCCTATGGTTCTTTTTTAGTAGGGACTATGAATTTACATTTCAAAGCATCCATGTCTAAAAAAATTGGCTTCTAATGTAGTTTGCTGTAAAAAGCCAAACTATTTAGTACAAAGGGTTATACTCATGCACATACATATAGACTACATATGCACATGTGTATATTTTTTAAGAATTTTTTTGATGTGGACCATTTTTAAAGTTGTTTATTGAATTTGTTACAATATTGCTTCTGTTTTTCGTTTTGGTTTTTGAGCAGTGAGGCATGTGGGATCGTGGTCCCCCCATCAGGGGTTGAACCTGCAGCCCCTGCATTGGAAGGCACAGTCTTAACCACGGCACCACCAGGGAAGTCCCTTTTGTTTAACTCTTAAGTAAAAACAAGAAGCCATTTGGCCACAGTCTAAATATTCAGGGAAAGAAGTAAGTAGAATTACTCCTGTTGGAAATGCCACATTAATTTATTATGCATAGCATGATCAAACAAGAGGCCACAAGACAGAACAAGCAGACTATGCTCTTTCAGAGGTAAAAGAGAAATGCAAAGATGCTAAGTCGTGGTCCTTCCTGAGAATTAATTTTGCCCCCAGGATTCTTAGCAATTAGGTCTTTTCATCTTGGAGGTATCAGAGGCAAAGGAGGGCGCACAGCACCAAATCCATGGCACAGAGTTCAACACACAGTATTCTACCTGGGGACGTGGAATCAAAAACCCAGCACTGAGAAGGAGTCATACACAGACATAAGATTTATGGAGGCCATGCAGGGAAAGAAAATATATGGGTTACATATCATACCACTCTGGATGCAACCATTTTTCACACAGCAGAAACTGAGAGAGAAGATAAAGGAGAAAGACAAAGAAAAGTGGGGAGGGGCTTTCCCTGGTGGTCCAGTGGTTAAAAATCTGCCTTCCAATGCAGGCGATGAGGGTTTGATCCCTGGTGGGGGAACTAAGATGCCACAAGCCACAGGGCAATTAAGTTTGCAAGTCACAACTACTGAGCCCGGGAGCCACATGTAGAGAGAAGCCCACACCCCACAATGTAAGATCCCACATGCTGCAATTGAGACCCACCAAGGCGATGGAAAGCTGGAATCAAGATTGTCAGGAGAAATATCAATAACCTCAGATATGCAGATGACACCACCCTTATGGCAGAAAGTGAAGAGGAACTCAAAAGCCTCTTGATGAAAGAGAAAGAGGAGAGTGAAAAAGTTGGCTTAAAGCTCAACATTCAGAAAACTAAGATCATCGCATCTGGTCCCATCACTTCATGGGAAATAGATGGGGAAACAATGGAAACAGTGTCAGACTTTATTTTTGGGGGCTCCAGAATCATTGCAGATGGTGACTGCAGCCATGAAATTAAAAGAGGCTTACTCCTTGGAAGAAAAGTTATGACCAACCTAGATAGCATATTGAAAAGCAGAGACATTACTTTGCCAACAAAGGTCTGTCTAGTCAAGGCTATGGTTTTTCCAGTGGTCATGTATGGATGTGAGAGTTGGACTGTGAAGAAAGCTGAGCGCTGAAGAATTGATGCTTTTGAACTGTGCTGTTGGAGAAGACTCCTGAGAGTCCCTTGGACTGCAAGGAGATCCAACCAGTCCATTCTAAAGGAGATCAGTCCTGGGTGTTCTTTGGAAGGAATGATGCTAAAGCTGAAACTCCAGTACTTTGGCCACCTCATGTGAAGAGTTGACTCATTGGGAGAAACTCTGATGCTGGGAGGGATTAGGGGCAGGAGGAAAAGGGGACAACAGAATGAGATGGCTGGATGGCATCACTGACTCGATGGATGTGAGTTTGAGTGAACTCCAGGAGTTGGTGATGGACAGGGAGGTCTGGCGTGCTCTGATTCATGGGGCCGCAAAGAGTCGGACACAACTGAGCGACTGAACTGAAGTGAACTGAACTGAACTGAAAGGCGATGGCACCCCACTCCAGTACTCTTGCCTGGAAAATCCCATGGGTAGAGGAGCCTGGTGGGCTGCAGTCCATGGGGTCGCAAAGAGTCAGACACGTCTGAGCGACTTCACTTTCAATTTTCACTTTCGTGCATTGGAGAAGGAAATGGCAACCCACTCCAGTGTTCTTGCCTGGAGAATCCCAGGGACGAGGAGACCTGGTGGGCTGCCATCTATGGGGTCGCACAGAGTCGGACATGACTGAAGCGACTTAGCAGCAGCAGCAGCAGCATAGCCATAAAAGAATTTAAAATATTAAAAAAAAAGAAAAGTGGGGCAAGTAAAGGTAAAATCAAGAAAGAGAAGGATGGAGCCTCCTCCTGGCCACCTGGCTGACCCCTCGTCAGCAACTCAGCAGCCACTCAACATCAGCACTCTCTCAGTATCCCTGCTGTCTCCATGGTGATTTAATGTGATTCTGATGGATGTGACTAGTTCGTGAACGCTTCCTGGAGCTGGGCACTGTTGGTGCTAACTCCATTTTCCAGATGAGAAAACAGTGCTTCCGAGATTGTTAACAACTTGTCCCAAATCACCGAGTTGCTAAAATTGTGGGATCAGGCCATTGAACCTAGGCTGTTTCAGGCCCAAACGTGTGCTCTTGGTGAGCAAAGTAAAAAATAAGATGGTGTTTAATGGAGGAGAACATGAACATGTATTGAGTACTTAATATATACGTGGCATGTGATCCTCACAACAGTCCTGCAAGGGAGGTATCATTCCCATTTCATAGATGAAGAAATTGAGGCTCAGTGCTCACTTTGGCAGCACATATACTTAAATTGGAATGATACAAAGAAGATTAGCATGGCCCCTGCTCAAGGATGACATGCAAATTGGTGAAGCATTTCATGTTTTTATGGCAGAAACCATCACAACATTGTAAAGCGATTTTCCTCCAATTAAAAAATAAAGTTAAAAAAGTATGAATAAAACAGGGAAATGTCTTTAAAAGTTGAGGCTCAGAGAGGTTACATAACTTATCTAAAGTTGCACTGCAAAGCCCCGGTCTGGGGCACTTCACCTCCTCTGTGTCTATGCTGAGAGTTTTGTACTTTCTCTCTGAAATAAATCCTGTTTGCTTGCTACCATGAAAAAGAAAAAGGCCAGGTCTCTCAGACTGCAAAGCCCATATTCTATTTGTTAAAAATATATATTGTTGTTTTGCTCCTAAATTTTCTTTATTTATCATTATTTATTTGGCTTCTTCAGGTCTTCACTGTGGCATGTGGAATCTAGTTTCCTGACCAGGGATCAAACCCAGGCTCCCTACATTGGGACTAGTGTCTTAGCCACTGGAACACCAGGGAAGTCCCCCATATTCTTTCTTATTCTTTCTTCCAGATAGAATTCGCAGGAATTTCACAGATTGAACTAAGTAATTAAAAATCTCTCCTTTAGATATTTTTAGTTCTGCATATCCAAACCAAACACCTAGTGTATTTGTCAGAATTTGAAAGAAGTCTATTAAAGACTGCTTGCAAGAAAACCACTGTATAAACTATGTTTTATAAGTTCTTCTGTTTTAATTATTTAGGTTTTCTAAAGTTTGAAGGAAAAAAAAAAGGAGACAGAAACCAGTTTTTAATGATTTGGAATTAGGATTCATGAATACACCAGATTCTTTCTTGGTACTGGGGGAAAGCAGAGAATAAATGTGGTGGGAAACTATGAGGGTCCAGAGATTCAGACTTGAGCCTGGAATAGACATTAAAGAGGTATTTCAAGGACTTCCCATGTGGTCCAGTGGCTAAGACTCTGTGCTCCCAATGCAGTGGTGTGGGCTCGATCCCTGGTCAGGGAACTAGATCCCACATGCCACAAGGAAGATTGATCTTATGTGCTGCAACTAAGACCCGGTGCAGTGAAATAAATACTCAATAAATTAAATATTTAAAAGAAACCTCAATTATTAAAAAAAAAAAGATGCAATTCTAATTTATTTTAGAAATAGCTTGTGTGTCTGCTAGTCAACAGTAGAGCTAAGGCCAGAACCTGGGGTTTCCCAATTCTTAAACCATTGTTTTTTCTTAGACATGAACCATGAATTGCTTTAGAGAATAATCCTTTCTCTTCCTCTCTTAATCCAGAATGGGGGGGGGGGGCGGGGAGTGAGAAAGATTAAAGACTTAAAAAAACAATCAGGACATCAAGAATCAAGTTATCCTGGAAGGAGGTCAAGACAGTAACCACAGAGGCTGGAGTTAAGGGGAGGAGAACCAGGCAAGATAAGGTCTTAATCTAAAGCAATTAGAGTAAGCAGGCAAGCTTTTGTTACTTGTTTTTAGCTGAACGCTGTGAACAGAAAGTTTTTTGAAATCCTTGGCTAAATCAAAACCTGCAAAGTGAGGACTTCTAACCTTCAAGAAAAAAAAGCTGAGCGTGAGACAAAAAGGTATTTGTTTTTATACTTAACTTGGTAGGGAAAAGGAAAGAAAAATAAGATGTCAGTTCAGCTGGGTCCCAATTCCAGCCCTGGGAAGCCCAAAGCCCACCCCTCTTGGTTTTATTTTTAAGAATAGCATTTTTCCCTCCCTTGGCCAAGTTCAGTGTGTAGGATCTTAGTTCCCTTACCAAGGATCAAACCTTCACCCCCTGAAAGCGTGAAGTCTTAACCACTGGATTGCCAGGGAAGTTCTACCCTCCCCACCTTGGTTTTTGTAAATAGTCCTGAAGGGCTTTCTTGGTTTCTAGACTACTGAGATCTTGCTTCCGTGTGTAAAGAGATGGAAGTCAGGCTTTACATCCCAGTAATAGGGAACAAATTTGATTGGGAATGGCTGGGTTACCATCTAACACTGACATGTCATTTTCCCCTGACCGGGCTCAGCTTCCATCCATCCGGCTGGCTTTTCTTTCATGGTCTTATTTCTTTCCTTTCTGCCCTCTGCCCCTACTCCCCTCTCCTTGCAGGAGCAGAAACAAGAAACTCTTCCTCTAATCTCCAGCCTGGCAGGTTTTCCCTCCCCTGGAGTCCAGGTGCCTGTAGCATTAGCTCCTCAGTGGCTTTCCCCAAGGAGACAGCTCCCTCCTTCCTCTTCCCAAAAAGGAATCATGGGGCCAGCTGTTAAGATTTCAAACAATTATTTTTTTCACGTCTTTACTCAACATGGGAAAATCTCTGAAGTTTAAGGTGGCACCTGGCTGTCCTGTAGTGCTTGTATTTCTTTCAAGGCTTTGTTCTGTCTGGAATTTTATTATAATAACTAATGATGGGATTTCTTTAATGGTCCAGTGGTTAAGATTCTGAGCTTCCAATGCAGGGGGGTCACAGGTTCAATCCATGGTCAGGAAATTAAGATCCCACATGCCACATAGTGTGGCCAAAAAGCAAAACAAACAAACAACCACTACAACAAAAAACTAATGGGAATGAACATACCTTGATGTTTACATAATTTTAATAAATCAACTTCAAAATGATAAAACATTAGTAATCAAATAGAGATTCACTCAGTCATATCCAACTCTTTGGGACCCCACAGACTGTAGCCCTCGAGGCTCCTCTGTCCATAGGATTTTCCCAGGCAAGAATATTGGAATGTGTGGTCATTTCCTCTCCCAGGGGAATCTTCGTGACCCAGGGATCAAACCCGTGTCTCCAGTATTGGCAGGTGGATTCTTTACCACTGAGCCACATGGAAAGGCTAGCTTCTATCAATGATTCACACCAAAAGGTGGTTCAATGAAGCAGCTATGATGAGGCAGTACTAGAATTCAAAGGGGAATCAGGTACCCTTGAAACTCAAACCTAATAATAGTAGAAAACACCACCCACTTACTTACCCAATATACACAGATTTGAAACTGTTTCTTTGAGAATGTTTCTGTTTGGGGGGATAATTCTCTTATTTGAAGGCTCTAAGTAATGACAGGCAGAGAAGATGCCTCAGTGACCTGATAGCCATGCCCTGGAGAGACAGCTGAGAGAGGGGTCCCCAACCTCCGGGATCTAATACCTGATGATCTGAGGTGGAGCTGATGTAATAATAATAGAAATAAAGTACACAATAAATGTAATGCACTTGAATCATCCTGAAACCTTCCCCACTTCTCCAATTCATGGGGAAAATCCCCTTTCATAAAACTGGTCCCTGGTGCCAAAAAGTTTAGGGATATTCAAAGGAATGTTCTTTGTCCTTCACACCCACGCTGTTTGTCTAACTGCCCCATCTCACAAAGCTTTAACCTCCCCTAGCATCACACGCCTCTTCCCACTTTGAGGGGCAGGGTGCACACCAGTGTTCAGGCCTCAGGTCCTCCCTGGGCGCTGGTGATCTGTCCTTCTCATCCTGGCTCTGTAAGGCACTCCCCTAAGTTTTTCCTGCTCCCCTGTTTCTCTAGTTCCTCCTGAATCTTCCTAGATAAACCTGTCTAAATGATGCAAGAACTTTCTATCTAATGAATCTGTGATTTTCTCCACTTTAATCACACCTGGGCTGTGTCTACCACACTCTCTCCACAGCTGCACTTGTCGTTTCTGTTTCGTTTTCAGCTTTCTATTTTACACTGGAGTACAGCCGATTAACAATGTTGTGATGGCTTCAGGTGGACAGCAAAGGGACTCAGATGTATGTATTCATGTGTCCATTCTCCCCCAAGCCCCTCTCCCACCCAGGCTGCCACATAACATTAAGCAGAGTTCCCTGTGCTGTACAGTAGGTCCTTCATTATCCATTTTATTGTCAGATTTTATTTACTCCTTATTTTCTTTATGTCCCCTAAATGAATTTCCTCAAAACCCAGTTCCTCTCCTCTCAGGCCCCATAGCTAGTATTTCATTTTCACAATCACCTTGCCTCATGTAGGAGTGTGGTGGGCGGGGGGCGTGGCAAACTGGCGCAGTGGAGGGAGGGGGCCTTAGCCACCTGCAGTCTGCGGCCTGAACAGCCACAAGGCTCCCCCAGTGGCAGAGTGGTACAGACTCTGCCTGCCAAGGCAGGAGATGCAGTAGACTCGGGTTCGATCCCTGGGTCTGAAAGATCACCTGGAGTAGGAAATGGCAACCCACTGCAGTATTCTTGCCTGGAAAATTCCATGGAAAGGAGGAGCCTGGCAGGCTACAGTCCATGGGGTTGCAAAGAGTCAGACAAGACTGAGCATGCACGCATATCATAGACACCAATGTTGAGTCAAACATCCCAGCTCACTTTTGGAGGGTTTAATTATGCCTTAATGCTCCTTATCATAATTAAGCAGAAATAGTGATTCTAATTAGCATATTTACAGAAACCACACAAGTATGCTTCCCTGGTGGCTCAGATGGTAAAGAACCCACCTGCAATGCAGGAGACCCAGGTTCAATCCCTGGGTCAGAAGATCCCCTGGAGGAGGAAATGGCAACCCACTCCAGTATTCTTGCCTGGAGAATTCCATGGACAGAGAAGCCTGGCAGGCTACAGTCCACAGGGTCGCAAAGAGTCAGACATGACTGAGCAAATAACACACACAAGTAGGTCCATATAATCGCACACTTCACCTACTCGTAGCTTAATGGTGTTCCATCTGTGTTTACTTTGCCCTGGTTTCCCTTTCAGCTTGAATGAGCACAACTTTTGAAGTCTTTAATTTATGACTGTTTTAACTTAAGCAAGCCCTGCTAGAGGGTGACAGATGGTAAATGTCAAAAACCCAGAGAGAGGGTTTCTGTTTAGCCTTTGATTTTTGTTTTGTTTTTTAAGCCAGAGAAATGTCCGATTGTGCTCATAGTTTGTCGGAGAAGGCAATGGCAACCCACTCCAGTGTTCTTGCCTGGAGAACCCCAGGGACAGGGGAGCCTGGTAGGCTGCTGTCTATGGGGTCGCACAGAGTCAGACACGACTGAAGAGACTTAGCAGCAGCAGCAGCAGAAGGAGAAAATTATTTCTGTTCTCAAAACACTATAATAATAACAAAAGTAAAACAAAGAACATGGACTTCCCTGGTGGTCTAGTGATTAAGAATCTGCCTGCCAATGCATGGGACGCTGGGTCAATCCCTGGTCCAGGAAGATTCCATATGCCCGTGTGCCACAACCACTGAGCCAGAGCTCTAGAGTCTGTGCTCTGCAACAAGAGAAGCCATCGCAATAAGAATCCTGAGCACAGAAGGTAAAGAATAGCCCCTGTTCACTGCAACTACAGAATGCCCAAGGGCAGTAACGAAGACCCTTTGTAACCAAAAATAAATAAATAAATAAATAAATCCTTCAAAAAAATCATCATCACCATGATGGCACTGATAATGGTGGCAGTGATTATAGCAGCCACCAACCCAGAGGTACTTGTATGTGCCAGGCACTGTCTCAGGAAGTATTCCTACCTTATTATTTTTTGAGGGGGGTTATACAGTGAGGCATGTGGGATCTTAGTTCCCCCTACCGGGATCGAACCTGCACCACTTACATTGGAAGCACAGAGTCTTAACCACTGGACCACCAGGAAAGTCCCGTTCCTACATTACTTTATTTAACCTTCATAATAAATTTAAAAGGTAATCGTAACTGCTTCAATTTTATAGAAGAGAAAACTGAAGGTAAGATAAACTGATAAAATTTCCCACTACTACTGTGAAGACATAAGCAGTAAGACCCAGGGTCAGAATTTGAATCCAGGACTCTCCAGCTTCAGGCCACACAGTGAGCTTCTCTATCCTGTCTCGCCACCTCTCCTGCCATATCATTATACAGTTATTCCACAACTGCAGTTAGTTTGTTCATAACAATATATGTTCTTAAAAACAGTACCCTGTTCTACCTATCTAAAACACAGAAATAATTTCCATTATGTAGGGGTAAACTATAGATTTTATCAATTATCAAAACTTCAGCCATTCCTAAAGAATTGGGAAATGAAAGTCTTTTTTTTTTTTTTTTGAAAGTCTATTTTTTAATTGCCCAAAATGAAAGTCTTGTTTTTTTGTATGTAAAATTCGTAAGGGTTTTTATGTGGTTGTAGCCTAAGGGAAGAGATACTGCTACGTTGAGAAGCCATTAAAGGTTTAATTTTTTTTTCCTTAAGAGATTAGGGAAGCTTTGCTCAGTAAATTGGTTTGCTTAAATTGTTTGTGAAAATTTAAAAATTCCCCAAGTTCCTCCAAGCAGAATCAGTTAGTTTCTTATCCTTGTTTCAACTGCTCTTTCTTTGTGCATGTTTCTCTTACAGGATAGTACTTCGTATTCAGTGTGGTAACTATCTGTTTCTGTCCTGGGCCATAGACTAGACTCCCAGAAAGTGGGGTTAAGACCATTGTACCCTTAGCAGCTAGCACATAACAGTATTTAATACATATTTACTGATTTAGTGAGTGATTGTAAGTAGAGTAAGAAGACATTTTACTTTTATATAATAGATGGCTCATTACAAGATTAGTGTTCAGTGTTTTGTGTGAATCCTGGCAACCCACTCCAGTACTCTTGCCTGGAGAATCCCCATGGTCAGAGGAGCCTGGTGAGCTACAGGCCATGGGGCTGAAAAGAGTTGGACACGACTCAGCAACTAAGCACAGCACAGTGCGGATCTCACTTAAAATGGACATTCAAGGAATTCCCTGGTGGTCCAGTGGTGAGGACTCCACACTTTCACTGCCAAGAGCAGGAGTTCAGTCCCTGGTCAGGGAACTAAAAGCCCAAGTCACACGGGGTGGCCAAAAAAATAAAATAAATAAGATGGACATTCATTTCATTTTTCTGAGTTTATATGGAATGAAATCTATTTTTGCTGGAAGAGATCTTGTTTAACACCACTGGTAATAAAGAATACATGATAATAAAAAAGCATTTTCAGGGGAGAAAATTTGGGCATGAATGCTCGTAACTATATACATAAATAAACATCATTAATTCTGAAAAGTACAAAATATTTGACCCATTAACAGAATAGATAATAATGAAAACTGATGACTTTTCTGTTAAGTAAACAAAAACTTTGTTCCCTTTACCCAAAGCCATTTGAGACTTTTTAAAATGGCAAATGATGAAAAAAAAATTAAATGCTTTTGTTTGCATATATTGAAATAACCAAACATCTTTTGTCTTTTATTCTGTGAATTACATGGACTGATTTTTTAATATTGTGCCAACCTTACTCTCCTTGGATACATCCCACTTGGTCATCATGTATTATTCCTTTTTTATATCTTACCAGGTTTAATTTGCAATTTTTTCTTTAATAGAAAAACTGAAATTTACTATAACAAACTACTCCCTAAAGAAATGAAATACTAAGCAACAATGTGGCAACTTTCTTATATCAGAACTATTCATCATCTTAAAATATGTGTGTGTTAGTTGCTTGCCGAGGTCCAGCCCGGCTGATCCAGGGAGTTCGAAGCGGGGACGGTGTCGGCGAGGATAAGGATACAATAGCTTCAATTAGATATTAATTAGAGATGTAAAGAGTAATAGAATGAGGATAGCTCAGTAGGAAAATTCAGTGGAGAAAAGAGGCTGAGTAGCTTGGTTTACGTGGGAGACCAATAAAACTTCAAGACAAGAAGCTTGCACCACTTACGTAGGCCACAGGCATCCTTCCGTTCTCCCAAAGGAGAGGAGACACTGAGGCCTCCCCAGTCGGATCTTAGAAGCCTAGGCATAATTAGTAAGCATGGCGGGTTCCGCGCTCCATATGGAGACTCAGCCAGAGTTTGAGAGAGAAAGTGACATGGGGAGACCAGTATTTCGAGAAACTGATCCCGATTCTCTATTTTCCAGGGTCTGTTTTTATACACTGAGGTGTTATACAAAAGTCATGTGGGGTCAGCAGTCCTGACTTTTATCAAAGTCAGGTGCTTCATACAAATGTATACAGAGGTCTTAGGGGTATTTACATCATCTTCTGGCCAGGGGGCCTGCTGACGATTTATGACCCTCTCCTTGTGACAGCGGTCAGTCAACCAGGACACTTATTTCTCCAGGGGTGATTATTCTTCAAAAAGACTCCACCTTCCGAAGGTACCAGATAAAGTTACATTCCTATAGGGTGAGGGTGTAGTGGGTTTTAATTAAGGAAAGAATTTACTTAGCCTAAGGTCTAACGTGATTAATATCAAAGGTTAATACTTATTTCTTCTATATATTCATTAATGTGTGTAAGGGCAGGGAATGTGGAGACTTAGCAACAAACATTGGCTCAACAAATGAAAAACCCTTCAGCAATACAATTTCTAATCAGCCCACTATACTTATACTAATGGTTTTCTAACTTTTCTAAGGAATCTGTTTTTAGAAGGTTTAAAGCATCTTGTGCCTCTCACGGTTGGGAGGCTGTGAGCAATCACATGTGGCCCGACAAGCCTGTCAGGCAGGCTAGAGAACCTTCAGAGGAGTTTGTAGGTTAAAACACCCTTGTCGCACCCAGGAGTTTTTGTTAACTGGAGCTCTAAGTTAACTCCTTCTCCAAACGAGGTGGTGGGGGACAGCCCCCCATAAAGTCAGAGGTGTAGGTGAGAGTACAAAGTAGTAAAGTAGACAGGCTCTGGTTATGGGGGTAGATGCTCGAGGATTTCCAGGGGGACTCCTGGGGCTCGATCCCGCCTTTGCGTATGTCGAGCCTCCTTCCTCATGACCTTTGCCACGGGCGGAGTGCCTCACGCTGGCCTCCAACAGTTGCTCAATCATGTCCGACTCTTTATGATCCTGCAGACTGTATCCCACCAAGCTCCTCCAACCATGGGGATTCTCCAGGCAAGAATACTGGAGTGGGTGGCCATTCTCTTCTCCAGGGGATCCTCCCAACCCAGGGATCAAACCTGCATCTCCTGCATTGCAGGTGGATTCCTTACCGTCTGAGCCACCAGGGAAGTGCATAAATGGTTTCTGGAAAAAGAGTTATTGTTGAAGACCAAGTATTAAAATCAGTATTACATACAATACTCAAAACCTTTTTTCATTCTACAACCTGGTTGATCACTTTTCTCTCCTCTGTCCCAGAACAGCCCACGCGTCAGCTATTGAAGCCTTTCCCTGGCTATGAGTGACGTTGAATGAGAGTTAAGGAAAGCCTTGTGATAAAAGGAGTCATAGCTATTGTAATTTTTAAAATAACTCTTCCAACACTGCACTTTACATTTTTCTTTTTAAAAGAAATTCTCATGAAGAACAGCCATCACTGAAATCAGAAAGACTGCTTTTATCATTGTAATTATAACAATATTAATTATGCAGTTTATTACTATATTAAATGTAGAGGGTTTCTACTTCAAGTAAACACAATAAAATGAAACGTACATCAGCATGTTAAGAGCCAACTATTCATCTTTCAAAAGGATTCTCCAATTCAAAAAGGACTCACTGCAGCTTTTCTATAAATAAAAAAAATCCCTGTGGTTTTAAAAATAATTTTAAAATTGTAATTTACACATAATTTTCAGGAACTCTTCTATTATACAACACGATGCACAAACTGTGCATGTATATAGATCATGCCATAAAGAAAAAGCTCATACAAATTTCCCATAAGTTATCTAATTAACTGTGACTATAAGAATGAACATAAACATTGGTTGCAATGCATAGAAAACCACTAGAAAAATTTATGCTCATACTGTTTACTGTTTACAATTCTATGTAAGGACTTTACATTGCTAGTTTCTAAAGTGAAAAGAACTTTAATATGCCCATTATGCCATTTCCTAATTACTAATTTTTTGCAAACTTTTCTTTATTAATGATAGAAACATAAACATTCAGTTTGCCTGGTAGAATCACAGAAAATTTGAATTAGTTAAGTAAAATTTGATGACCCATAGGTAATAAATACTGCACATTACCCACAGAATCCCAGTGTCAGAATTGTGTACTGTAGGCATCAGAGACACAGAAATCCAGGAATCTGGAGAGAATGAGGAGCTCCAAGTCATAACCTGGTGGAACTGTGGTTTGTGAGTGTCAGATTACTTTCAACTAACATGGATATCTTGAAAAGAGCTGTTAAGTTCTTAGAACAAGGGAATTTTGAAGTCATGGTATATTTCTTTTGAAACAATGGCCTTCTCCAACTTAGTTCTAGAATTCCTAAGTAGCTGATGTTAGGAATTCTTCTTTTCCCAAATTTACCTTGGGCTTGGTAACATGGAGTTCTTTCACCATTTGAATATAATGCTTCTTCCATACACCCTGCTCATAGGGAGCTGGGGAGACATTGATATACCAGTTAAACCATAAACATTTTAGCATCCAGAGGTGATCCAGTTCAGTTAAATTCTTCCAATGCCAGCTCACCTGGAGAAACAATGTAAAAAACTATTCAGGTTACATGTCCACTTTCTCTAGGTTTTGAGCCGTCACCCTGGTACTGAGAGAACTTCTTTATTTTTTTTTCTGGAGTGGGTTGCCATGCCCTCCTCCAAGGGATCTTCCTGACCCAGGGATCGAATCCACTTCTCTGCATTGCAGGCAGGTTCTTTACCACTGAGCCACTGGGGAAGTGGATTCATGGATTCATTCATGAATGAATCAGAGCAAACATAATTTTAACTTGATAAACCAGGCCTGGAATTCACAAGTAGTTTCTTTTTGGTCCTTTTTTTCCAAATCACAACCAAGTTACCTCTTACCTGAAGTGCTTCCTAACAAGGCAGGAAGATTTTTTTTTAATTGGAGGATAATTACAACATTATGATGGTTTTGCCATACATTGGCCATAGGTATACATGTGTCCCCTCCAACCTGAACACCACTTCCACCTCCCTCCCCATCCCATCCCTCCAGGTTCTCACAGAGCACTGGCTTTAGGTACCCCTTTTTCTTTTCTTTTCTTTTTTTAAATGTTAATTCAGACAGAATCCAAGTCAACTAATATTTATTGAGCACCTATTAACCATCCTCGTCACAACCTGAAGGGTAGTATAATTAATATTCTCCCCTTGCAAATGGGGAAACTAAGCTTCAGATAAGACTTCGGAACTTCCTAAAGATCTCTGGCTATGCCAAAGCCTTTGACTGTGTGGATCACAACGAACTGTGGAAAATTCTGAAAGAGATGGGAATACCAGACCACCTGACCTGCCTCTTGAGAAACCTGTATGCAGGTCAGGAAGCAACAGTTAGAACTGGACATGGAAAAAC
This sequence comes from Bos taurus, assembly GCF_002263795.3. Taxonomy (NCBI): domain Eukaryota; kingdom Metazoa; phylum Chordata; class Mammalia; order Artiodactyla; family Bovidae; genus Bos; species Bos taurus. The sequence continues at coordinate 33,616 of NW_020191467.1, forward strand.
AGACTGGTTCCAAATAGGAAAAGGAGTACATCAAGGCTGTATATTGTCACCCAGCTTATTAACTTATATGCAGAGTACATCATGAGAAATGCTGGGCTGGAGAAAGCACAAGCTGGAATCAAGATTGCTGGGAGAAATATAAATGACCTCAGATATGCAGGTGACACCACCCTTATGGCAGAAAGTCAAGAAGAACTAAAGAGCCTCTTGATGAAAGAGGAGAGTGAAAAAGTTGGCTTAAAGCTCAACATTCAGAAAACGAAGATCATGGCATCCGGTCCCATCACTTCATGGCAAAATAGATGGAGAAACAGTGGCTGACTATTTTTCTGGGCTCCAAAATCACTGCAGATGATGATTGAAGCCATGAAATTAAAAGATGCTTACTCCTTCGAAGGAAAGTTATGACCAACTTAGACAGCATATTAAAAAGAAGAGACGTTACTTTGCCAACAAAGGTCTGTCTAGCCAAGGCTATGGTTTCTCCAGTAGTCATGTATGGATGTGAGAGTTGGACTATAAAGAAAGCTGAGCGCCAAAGAATTGATGCTTTTGAACTGTGGTGTTCGAGAAGACTCTTAAAAGTGCCTTGGACAGCAAGGAGATCCAACCAGTCCATCCTAAAGGAGATCAGTCCTGGGTGTTTATTGGAGGGACAGATGTTGAAGCTGAAACTCCATTACTTTGGCCACCTGATGCGAAGAGCTGACTCATTTGAAAAGACCCTGATGTTGGGAAAGAATGAAGGCAGGAGGAGAAGGGGACAACAGAGGATGAGATGGTTGGATGGCATCACCAACTCAATGGACGCGAGTTTGGGTAAACTCCAGGAGTTGGTGATGGACAGGGAGGCCTGGTGTGCTGCGATTCATGGGGTCACAAAGAGTCAGACACGACTGAGTGACTGAACTGAATTGAACTGAAGGATCTCTGGGAGTCTGCATATGAACGTTGTGTGAAGGCTACAGAAACTCCAGTTGGCACATTGCTCATTTTTTTCATGATATGCTTCTGTTTTCCCTACATGCTTATGATTTACCTAAATATATAAAGGGAACACAATGACTAATACTATATTGATGTGTCCTAAATAGCCTTTAAGATTCAATGAAGCATTAAGTATTTGTCGTGGGGACTTCCCTGGTGGTCTAGTGGCTAAGATTCTATGCTTTCAGTGCAGGGGGCCAGGGTTTGATCCCTAGTTAGGGAACTGGATTCTACGTGCTGCAACTGACACTTGGTGCAGCCAAATTAATACATTTTTTAAAAAGTATTCTGTACATTCCACTTTCATAGCATTATGGTCAATCCTACATATCCAGAAAATGGTGGAGGTGACCCTATTATGTGTAGTAGTTTTTAAAATAATTTATTCCAGGTTTTAAATAAGTCTTAGTAGAAACTAGAGTCAAGTCCATATATAAAGTTCAGACTAGGCATTCCATATCTCTTAACATGAATTGCAGAGATGGTAACTAGTCTTCACATTCATTTCATCTTTGGAAAACTGGCCTCTTTTTCAAGGTTAACTCAATAATAAATAATGTTTGAGTGCCCCCAAAAGGAGCAGAACACTCTGTAATGGAACTCACTACCCATCCATCTGTTTATCTATCTGTCTGTCTTCCTCCCTCCTTCCATCCATTGTGTACGGAGTTTCAAAGTTACCCAAACTCACGTCCATTGAGTTGGTGATGCCATCCAACCATCTCATCCTCTGTTGTCCCCTTCTCCTCCTGCCTTCAATCTTTCCCAACATCAGGGTCTTTTCAAATGAGTCAGCTCTTCGCATCAGGTGGCCAGTGTGTTATGTCCAGGATTATTTTATGGGCTGAAGATAAGACATGTAGGGGAGAGGGAAGCAGAGGTGGGGCACAAATAGGAGAAACAGTAGGTTCAGGATCTAGATGGAGGAAAAGGCTTAGAGGATCTTATACAACACTGCAGGCAGAAACAGAGATCACAACCACTTTGTGCAACCCAGAATGAAACTGCACTGCCCTTAATCCTCATATGGTTAGTTAATTCAATCAAGATGTGGGGTTTGGGAGGGAGGGGATGGGGAGAAAGTTTTTCTCAACTCTCATTCTTTTCCTCTTTTGACTTAGATCGGGTTTAGACCTGGGTAGTTAAGTTGGGGTTCCCCCCCTGCACTGGGGATAGATAAAATTTTGCTTTGTTTTTGATTTTTGCTGCTTTTTGTTTGTTTAAAACTAAACAGGAATGAGGAAAGTTGAGGGTGGGGAAGCTCTTTCAAAACTGTAAGACAACCGCCACCACATTTTCAAACAGCTCAAAGCTCATCTTGGTGCAATGACTTTATTGTTTACTTTAAATCTAGCTAAAGAACAATTGCCTCACAGTCAGTTCTGGGAAATAAAATAAAATGTTGAAATCTACCAAGATTGACATATGGTACACATAGATGATAAGATTATCTATTTCGTATCACATCTCCCTGGAATGATAACATTCTCATTGTGAAAAACATGGAAAATTCTGAGAAACCTGAAGAAAAACAATACCCAGAACCCTGTCAATCAGAGATGACCAAACATTATCAACAAGCTGGTAGAGTTATTTTCCTTTCTGTTTTTCAGGTATATATGAAAGCAAAATTGGGAAACTGCATGCAATTTAAAATCATGCTTTCTTCATTTTACACATAATAAGCATCTCTGTTCTTCCAAAACATGTTTTCTAATGACTGCCTAATAATTCTTTATATGGCAGAATGATACTCTATTACTGGGCATTTAAAACACTATGTTTTTTTAAAAAACAAATTGTTTCAATTTTAGAATAATATGTGTACATCAATACTAAATTCAAAGATACCAAGGGGCACACTGTAAAAAAATAAAAAAAAAAAAAGCCTCTCTCATCCTTGTCATGTAGCCACTCATTTCCCTCTGTGAATGTAACCATTGTTACTGGCTTCTTGTGTGCCATTCCAGAAGAGCAACAAATATGGATACATTCTTTTATTCTTCCAAAGTGGTAGGATAATTCTGCACCTTTGTTGTTTTATTGATGATATATTGAGGAGATAGTTGCAACCAGTCTGCTATTAGCAGACATTTCCATTGTTTCCAACCTTTTGCTACTACAAACAATGATGCAATATTCTTATATAGACATACATTTTGCATGTGTTGAAGTATACCCATCAGACAAATTCCAAGAAGTGAAACTACTGGCCAAAGGTAATCTTGTTTTTTTTTAATTAAAAAGATTTTTAAAGTTTTTAGCCATGTCTCATGGCTTGCAGGATCTCAGTTCCCCGACCAGGGATCAAACTCACACCCTTGGTAGTGAAAGCCACTGGATCGCCAGGGAATGTCCAGGAATCTTTATTTAAAAATTGGGTACTACCAAATTGCTCTCCTTGGTGTTTGCATCAATTTATCTATGAAGGTGCAACATATGAAGGTGCTTGTTTCCCCACACCCCTAACAATATAAAATGTTATCATTAAAAAAGAAACTCAATCCATCTGAGTCACAAACGATGGCATGAAAATGAGGCTAAGCATTTTATCTATTTTCGAAACATCTGCTTTTCTTTCTGTGAACTATTTGCTCACTTCCTTTGCTCATTTTTCTGCTAGGCTTTGCTTTTTTTTTCTTCTTAATGTAGATTTATAGTCGTTCTTTAAAAAATAAGAAAATTACCCCTTTGCTGGCAATATGTTTTTCCCCGGATTATTTTAATTTTGGGGGGCCACACTGCAGCAGCTTGTGGGTTCATAGTCTCCCGGCCAGGGGCTGAACCTGAGCCCTAATCAGTGAAAGCACTGAGTCCTAACCACTCCCAGGGAGCTCCCTCCTGTTTACTGTCTGTATTTATTTACAGTTTTCTTCTCGATGGAGAAAATTTTAACTTTTATAATCACAACTTAAAATCTTGCTTTCTTTATTTATAAAGCATATATAATATATATACAAAATATATAAAATAAATAAAGATTTTAAGTTATACATTTTCTTTTGAGGCTCTGAATATTATAGATTACTCACAAAGTCTTCCTTCCCTAGATTTCCTTTAATTACATTTTTTTCCCCTTTAGTCATGCCTGGTGGCTTACAGGATCTTAGTTCCCCAAACAGGGATTGAACTTCTGCCCTCAGCAGTGAAAGAGCAGAGACTTAACCACTGGACCAGGGAATTCCCTCCTTTGAGTAGGGAATGGTTTTCCATAATTTCATATCAATCTTTTATCCTTCTAGAATTTTTTTCCAGATACTGCCCAATTGTCCCAGCACCAATTATTAAATACGTCATCTATCTTACTGCATTCATTTTCTTAATTTTTTTTCATTTTCTTAATTTTAAAAACTAAAGTTACCCTGTGAATGCACAGTAACAGGGAATTTCTGGTCTTTCTAGACTATGAAAAGAAATCAACAAAATGACTATCAATTTTATATCTTAAAAAATATACTTGAATACATCGTGAAATTATTTGCAAGAACATAATGGTCAGATGCTTTTCCAACCTGTGAGGACATTTGCCCACTCTGAACTCCTTTAGTCTCACATGCTTCTGTATTTATCACATTAGCACCTTATTTCATGCTTTTCTATTTATGAATGGCCTGCACTCTACACTCTTAAGTTTTACTATGGTCCTCTGCTGTGCAATATAAGGCTATTCTGATGATGAACCATTATATACATGTGTATATATTTCCCCAACTGGCTAATACTATTTTACGGACACTTAGCAATGGCTTACTTTTTCTCTCCTTTGAGCACTAAGTGCACAGCCAGACACAAAGAGATGGGGCCAATCCAAACTGTGCAAACGAAATGCGGTGAGCATCTTGTCGGTGCTCGGTTTTGTATGCGTGCTTTCTTTTTTCCCTCAAGGTTCAGTGTTTTCTAGGCTGTCTTTACAAAACACCGAACCCTGCTTCTTTATCTGTGCCTGTGCACAGTGACAAAGGCTTTGGGGGTCCAGGAAAGAAAAGATGTATAAAGATAACACCTTTGGGAGCTTGGTCGTAAAATCCAGAGCTTCTGCTGGAATTTTCTCCTGAAGCTTTCAACAGCAGAACTTTTGCTGTGACAGGGAGCAGCGTTCTAACAGGACTGTCAGGATTCTTCTCCTCTGAGTGTCCATCCATTTGTCAAACTGGAAAAAAAAAAAAAAGCAAAGCAAAGCAAAAAAAAAAAAAAGCTCCAGGTTTAGTCTGACACCAGAGACGCATTATGAAAGAGATAAAGAACTGCATAGAAAGTGAGTTTAGTAACTTATTCTTAACGAATTGCATGCATTTCTTTCCCTAACAAGTACACCCCATGTTTTGCCACCTTCCTGTTCTTTCTCACATGTGTGTGTGTGAGCCCAAGCAAGGCCGGTGTGGACATAGACATGCACTTGACCTCAAAACTTGGAGTTACAGAAAAATTTGGGAGCTGGTCATAGTCGTAAACTGAGAATATATACAGACTTGTAAAATGTAGATCTTTAACTTCTGATGGGGCTATATCCCAATTAATCCATCATAAGTTGAAAGTATCATAAATTAAAAATGCACATAATACACTTAACCTACCAAACATCCTAGCTTAGCCCAGTCTACCTTAACGTGCTCAGAACGCTTACATGAACCCTGATGATCCTTGCTGTTGTTTAGTCACTCAATCATGTCCAGCTGTTTTGCGACCCCATAGACTGTAGCTCAGCAGGCTCCTGTGTCCATGGGATTCTCCAGGCAAGAATACTGGAGTGGGTTGCCGTGCCCTCCTCCATGGGATCTTCCTGACCTAGGAATCAAACCTGAGTCTCCTGCATTGACAGAGGTATTCTTTATCACTGAGCCACCAGGGAAGCCCTCACATGAACCTACAGTTGGGCAAAATCATCTACCACAAAGCCTATTTTAGAAGAAAGCGTTGACTAGTTCATGTAATTTATTGACTACTACACCTGGAGAAGGGAATGGCAACCCACTGCAGTATTCTTGCCTGGAGAGTTCCATAGACAGAGGAGCCTGGTGGGCTACAGGCCATGGGGTTGCACAGAGTTGGACATGACTGACACAACTTAGCATGTATACAAGCACACTGAATGTGAAACCAGAATGGCTGTCTGGGTACTGATGGTTTTAAGTGTATTTGGCCTGTACTCTTGTGACCGAGTGTCTGACTGGGAGCTGTGGCTCAGTGGCTGCCCAGAACCATAAATAAGTATCCTACTGCACATGGCTAGCCACCCCTCCCCAAAAAAACCCAAATACAAAATTTTAAATATGGTATCCACTGAACGTCTATCACTTTTGCATCACTGTAAAGCCAAAAAGTTGCTAAGCCAAAGCATCTTAAGCCACGGACTGTCTGTACAACCATAAGAGAAGACACCTGGGCAGTCAGTCTTCGCCCATAGTTTACATCAGCTCATTAGTGATTAAAACTCCAGGACCAGAAACAAACCTTTGCATTCACAATTAGAGATAAGGCAATACAAGCAAATATCTCTGAGAAGGGGGAGTATATAGGGTTAAAGTCCTGTGTGTGTGTGTGTGTTCTCAGTCACTCACTCTTGTCTGACTCTTTGCTGAGCCCGCTAGGCTCCTCTGTCCATGGAATTTTCCAGGCAAGAATACTGGGATGAGGTGCCATTTCCTATTCCAAGGGATCTTCCCGACCCAGGGATCGAACTTGTGTCTTTTGGGTCTCCTGCATTGGCAGGTGGATTCTTTACCACTAGCACCACCTGGGAAGGTCCAGTTAAAGTCCTGCTGCTGCTGCTGCTAAGTCGCTTCAGTCATGTCTGACTCTGTGTGACCCCATAGATGGCTGCCCACCAGGCTCCCCTTGGATTCTCCAGGCAAGAACACTGGAGTGGGTTGCCATTTCCTTCTCCAATGCATGAAGGTGAAAAAAGAAAGTGAAGTCGCTCAGTTGTGTCTGACTCTTAGCGACCCCATGGACTGCAGCTTACCAGGCTCCTCAGCCCATGGGATTTTCCAGGCAAGAGTACTGGAGTGGGGTGCCATTGCCTTCTCCGAGTTAAAGTCCTACTAATATGTAAATGATTGATATGATTGGAAAGGAAAAGTTGATAGGAGGACCTGGAAAAAAAAAAAAAAAGAGTGCCAGAGACAGGAAGTACATGCCAAAGCAATCTGGGGCATACCAAACAAACGCTTGTGTTACTTCACAATTTTCCCCAGTGATGACCCCAAACCAGTCCCAAGATTAGTGACTCATCAAAGATGAGAGCTGGCCAAAATCAAAAGAAAGGTTCTTATGGGAACAGCTAGCAGCAGAAGGAGCTGTTATCAGAGTCTAAAGCTCTGTTTTTCTTCTTTAGTCCATTAGAGAAGAGAAAACAGGAAAGTTTGGGGCTACTTGTATTTTATACACTATTGCATTTCATCAATAGATATTTTCTAGTTAGTATAAAGTAATCAGAATTTTATAATACTTTAGTTTTAATCATAAAATACATTGACCACCTAAAAAGGCATGAAAGTGAAAGTGAAGGCATTTCCAACTCTTTGCGACCCCATGGACTGTAGCCTATCAGGTGTCTCTGTCCATGGGATTTTCCAGGCAAGAGTGCTGGAGTGGATTGCCATTTCCTTCTCCAGGGGATCTTCCCGACCCAGGAATCGAACCTGGGTTTCCCACATTACAGGCAGACGCTTTTACCATCTGAGCCACCAGGGAAGCCCTTTAAAAAAAAAAAAAGGCATACAAAGTAAAAATGTATTTTAAGCCTTATGACAAGTCAACTTCTTTGTAATCATAGGATCTATTTTTTTTAATTAGTTGGAGTACTTCTTGATTAAAACCTTCCTTGGAAGTCCAGTGGTTAAGAATCTGCCAGTACAGTGGACATGGGTTCCATCCCTGGTCTGGGATGATTCCACCTGCTGCAAGGCAAGTAAGCCTGAGAGCCACAACTCCTGAGCCCACATGCCACAGCCCCTGAAGCACAAGCACCCTAGAGCCTGTGCTCTGCAACCAGAGAAGCCACTGCAGTAGGAAGACTGTGTCCTGCAAGTAGGGAGGAGTGGTCCCATGCTCACGACAACTAGGGAAAGCCTGCACACAGCAACGAAGATGCAGCTCAACCATAAACAAATAAATAAAAAGAATCTGCCTTCCAATGTAAGGGACTAGGGTTGATAACCTGCTCGGGGAACTAAGAGCCCACATGCCACAACTGGAGAAAGCCTGTGTTGCAACAAAGACCCAGTGCAGCCAAACCAAAGATTTTTAAATAAAACAAAAACTATTCACTGTTACCAGATCTTTTCAGCGCTCATCAATCTCACTTTGGACACTATCATTCAAGGGGGAGGGGGGACTCTCAAATGAAAAAAAAAAGAAAAAAAAAAACATCAGAAACCTTAATTTACAAATAAGTGAATAAAGTGTATTCATGTATGAATGTTCCCAGATTTCCTCTCCGCCTGTTTCTGCACAGTCCATATTTCTAACTAACATAATATGAGACTTCTTTCCTTTGGGGATGGGTTATTAGAATGATAGAGAAGCCAGACCAGAGTGGTGAGGGCCAGGGGAAGGACCAGCCCACGATGCTGCGGTGATCTCTAAAACAAGGAGCCAGTGGGGGGCATATGGAGACAGGAGAGCTGCAGGGTTTTGGCGTGTAGGCAGTCTGTGGAGGTTCAGACTGTAACTGCCTTTCCAGCAGTTATACAGTGTGAGAGAACTGGGGAATGAAGAAAGGGGATCTGGTAAGTAGTGTTATGAGTTCTGAATTGGATCCCCTGTGATTTTTCTTTGAGAGACAACATGAAAATTGGTATTCATCTTTAAAATTACTTTGGGCAGTGCTACGTGCTACTCTGTAGAAACTGAGCTATGTGGGGACCCAGGATGATGAGGGAAGAAATGTTTATGGGATATAATTATCACTACAGTAAATCAGAAATAACCCCAAATGCCTCACAATAGTGAATCAGCTCAGCAACATGATAAGAGAAAATACGGCATTAAGGATGCATGGGGGCTTTGGGAGTGAGGCCATTCAGAGTCACATTGATGGAATAATTGTATCGAAATTTAGAGTTACTGGGAAGATTAAAGAAATGAAAATATGTATAAAATTCCTAAAAGAGTGTATGACTCATTGTACTCATGGTAGCTAATTTTATAAACGGTGGTCCCCAAACTTTTTGGCACCAGGGATCAGTTTCATAGAAGAGAATTTTTCCATGGACGGGGGGAACAGGCAGGTAGGGATGGCTTCGGGGTGATTCAAGCGCATTGCATTTTATTGTAGTTCAGTCACTCAGTCATTCTGACTCTGCAACTCCATGGGCTGCAGCATGCCAGACTTCCCTGTCCTTCGCCATCTGCTGGAGCTGGCTCACACTCACCTCCATTGGGTCAGTGATGTTTTCCTACCCTCTGGTCCTCTGTCGTCCCCTTCTCCTCCTGCCTTTAATCTTTCCCAGCATCAGTCTTTTCTAATGAGTCGGCTCTTCACATCTGGTGGCCCAAGTATGGAGTTTCAGCTTCAGCATCAGTCCTTCCAATGAATAATCAGGACTGACTTCCTTTAGGATTGACTGGTTTGATCTCCTTGCAGTTCAAGGGACTCTCAAGAGTCTTCTCCAACACCACAGTTCAAAAGCATCCATTCTTCATCACTCAGCCTTCTTTATGGTTCAACTCTCGCATCCATACATGACTCCTGGAAAAACTACAGCATTACATTTATTGTGCACTTTATTTCTAATGTGATGCCACTGCTGATCTGATGAGAGGTACCAATGGGTCTGTGGCCCAGAGGTTGGGGACCCCTGTTAGAAAATATCATAGTGATGTTAAAAATAATAAGCATGAGGGGTAAATCATTAGATATACAATAATTAAATTACAAAGCATAAAGGTACCATGTTTGTACATTAACAAGGACAGGAAGCACATTTGCAAGGATTGAGGTCAGCTCAATTATTGTCATGGATGCCCAGAAGAAGAGAACAGGCTCAGATTGAAGAACAGTGATTTAGAATGAATATAAAAGAACATTAGGATTATAAAGTGCTGAAGAAATCTATAAAAGAAAACATTCAAACCTTTTCCTCTAGAGATTAAAAAGATAATTACATTGGTTTCTCATTTATTTCCCTGATTATAACAGTCAAAGATAATTTATATTTGGCTTTGATAGGTGTTCTTGCCTTGGGGGTTTCTCCTTTCTAATTGTGTTTATTTAGTCTAATAGAAAACGAATTTGCATTCCTTGAATTTCTACCAGTTGAAGGTGGGTAGATGACTGAGAAGAATGCTTAACAGCTGGGGGAAATCCCCTTGGAATTTAAAAGGTGCTGGGAATAATCCAAAAAGTAGATAATCCATGGAAGAATTAACTCTACATGAATTTGGTAATCGCCCAGTATCTTTCTCTTTTTTAAAAAAATTTCTAAATTGAAGCATTGTTATTTTACAATCTTTTAGGTATCTAGCATATTGATTTATATATGTATACACACACACACACACACACACACATACTCTGTTTTAGATTCTTTTCCACTGTAGGTTATAATAAGATATTGGATATAGTTCCTTGTGCTATACAGTAGGTTCCTGGGTTGTTTTTTTTTTTTTTCAAATCTATTTATATATATATATATATATATATATATATATAGTATATATATCTGTCCCACATCACTTGCTTCAGCTCTTCAAGAAAAAAGAGCCATACCATCACAGCCAGGGATCTAATGTGTGAGGTAGGGGAGCAGCTAAGACCGTTTTCTTATCCTAGTACCATGTATGATACCTCATTTTACAGTTAGTTCCTTTTTAATATTAATATCATATAATTAGTATACGACATTGTGCTACATTATTTTATGCTATACTATCTTATATGACCATCACTGGTGACTCAGTGGAAAAGAATACGTCTGCCAAGCAGGAGACAGGGGGTCAATCCCTGGGTCAGGAAGATCCCTTGAAGAAGGAAATGGCAACTGGCTCCAGTATTCTTGCTTGGGAAATCACATGGACAGAGGAGCCTGGTGGGTTTACAGTCCACGGGGTCGCAAAAGACTCAGACATGACTTAGTTACTAAACAGCAACAATACTATCTTATATCATATCATAATTATATTTTATAGTTACTTTTAATGCCTTTCGAGATTTCTTGACAATAGATTGTGAAAATCCCATTTTCAGAGTAGTTGTTACAAGGATTCTTGCTGCACTTTCAAGATGTGAGGACCATTGCTAGGGCATCAGCGCCACTCATCGCACACCAAATGGCAAGGAAAGGAAAGTTCTCAGGCAGTGAGGTCAAGATGAAGGAAGAGGCTGTTTTTTTTTTTTTTTTTTTTTTGCTTTTTGGTTATATTATCCTGGGCTTCACTGGTGGCTCAGCTGGTAAAGAATCTGTCTGCAATGCAGGAGACCTGGGTTTGATCCCTGGGTTGGGAAGATCCCCTGGAGAAGGAAATGGCAACCCACGCCAATATTCTTGCTTGGAAAATCCCATGGACAGAGAAACTTGGTGGGCTATAGTTCATGGGGTCGCAAAAGAGTCAGACACGACTGAGCATGCACACATGGCTAAATATAAAATACTTTTTGGATTGTCTATCATTGAATAGGTTTCACATTACATCTTGCCCTTTACTATCCAGATTGTTTTTAAAAGTGACTTTACTTCTAATATGAGATTGAGCTTTAAAGCCAATACTTGACTCGTACAATGAAAATCCCAAGTAATGCTAAGTTTAAAAATCAGTATCCTTGGGCTTCCCTGGTGGCTCAGTGGTAAAGAATCTACCTGCCAACGCAGGTAACATGGGTTTGATCCCTGATCTGGGAAGATCCTACATGCAGCGGAGCAACTAAGCCCGTGTGCCACAACTACTGAGCCTGTGTTGATCCCATGCACCACAACTTAAACGAGAAGGCTCTAGAGCCCAGTCTCTGCAACAAGAGACGCCCTGGCAATGAGAAGCTTGCACACCACAATTATAGAAAAGCCTGTGCAGCGAGGAAGACTCAGCACAGCCATAAATAAAGGAAAATTAAAAACAACAACAAAAAAAACCTGTATGCTTACTTACTTCTCTCCTTTCTTTTTTTTTATTGAAAATGCATTCCTTATGCTATCAATCTGTTATGTTGTTCATAAAACACACAGACAAATAAAGCCTAAACCTAAACTGGAGAGAGAAAACTGAATAAAAATAAACTGGAAATATCCCCTTCAAACTTAATTCCTGTGGCTTTCATGGAGCTGTAAAGATTACCATATAATCTAGTGGATTTATGGAATAAGTTTGTTGTTGGGCAAAAGAGAAAAACCAGTGAGTACCATTTATTCATTTAGAAAATATTTATTAAATGCCTGATAGCATCAAGCAATGTACAACAAGGAGCATGGTAAAACCATGCCTGACCCTATAGTTTGGCTGATTGGAGTAGAGAGATAATTAGTGATCTTTGCAAATATCAGTGACCTTTGAAATATAGGCTTCTATTAGTTATGGTAAAAGAAAAGAATTAACAAGATCTTTTTAAAAGTTTGAAGACCTTGAATTTTATCCAGGGTGATATTAAAAATGTTTAACAACTGGCAATGCTATCAACCAATCAAAATCAGCAGAGGCTGCTCAGCCATACCAATGAATTCTGCCTGAACATTAGCCCTGGTTATATTAATTTAGGGATTTACATTCATAGTAAGTAGAATGAAAATGCAAAGATAGTCATTTTAAATATGTCCCTTTTTATCTATTTGCTTTTTTTATAAGTCTCTTTTTTAAGTTATTGGTAACAAAGTTAGTTTAAAAACACAAATACAATATGAGAAAAACTTAGCTAGATTTTAAATTTCGGGTATTTCTCATTTTGCCATTTTTAGTGAATTTATTTTATAAAATTTTATTATTATTTTGAATAGATATTACCTTCACATGATTAAAAACATTCACATGATTAAAAATTCAAAAGACACAAAAGGCTCTCCAGGTAAGAGTCTCTTCCACCCTTTAGACAGTTTTCCTGTCTGAAGGAAATCAATATTGCCCCTTTTCTTGTAAAAGTAAAAGTAAAGTGAAGTCGATCAGTCATGTCCAACTCTTTGCGACCCCACAATTGTAACCTGCCAGGCTCCTCTGTCCATGGGGTTTTCCAGGCAAGAATACTGGAATGGGTTGCCATTTCTTTCTCCAGAGGATATGTAAAGTCTTCCAGAAACATTGTGTACATGACTTTTTTTTCCTTCTTTAGGTTAGTAAATATCTTTAGACTGGAGCTTGTAGACCAGCACAGAAAAGAAGTGGTGACTAAATCAGACAAACAAGAACAGTAAGATACAGAGCTTTATGATGGATTGAATGTTTATGTCACCCCTAATTCCGAAATTGAAACCCTAACCCTGTGGTAATGACCCAGGGAGGTAGGTGGGGCCTTTGAGAGGATTAGGTCATGAGGGAGAGCATTCGCATATGGGATTGCGAGCATCCATGCTCAATCGCTCAGTTGTGTCTGACTCTTTGCCACCCCATGGATTGTAGCCCACCAGGCTTCTCTGTTGATGGGATTTCCCAGGCAAGAATACTGGAGTGGGTTGCCACTTCCTATTCCAGGGGATCTTCCTGACCCAGACAGCAAACCAGAGTTTCCTGATTGGCAGGCGGATTCTTTACCACTGAGCCACCAGGGAAGCCCTCATGAATGGGTTTAGTGTCCTTTATTAAAGAGACTACAGAGTGACCTTTAGCCCTTTTGTCATATGAAGACACATGGAGAGTCTCTGAGCCAGAAAGCAGGTTCCCAGCAGACACCGAGTCTGCTAGCACCTTGATCTTGGACTTTCCGGCCTCTAGAACTATGAGAAATAAGTTTTCTGCTGTTTATAAGCCCCCGCTCCCACCAGTGTTCTGTTATAGCACCTGGAATGGACTAAGACATATGGGAAAATGAATCTCAGTAACTCACAGGGTAGGATATTCTGTCTACTGCTATATTCTGGGGCAAAGATGCTCCGTTAAAAGGAAAGAAGGCTTTGACTGTATGCTTTAAAGATGGACTATTTCAAGTTCATTATATACATCTAGAGTTAAAGAAATCATAGCATAATTTTTTAAAAGGGATCCTGATTTGTTTTTTAAAATTAAGGTGCAATTCATACACCACACCACCCAGCATTTTCATATATTCACAAGGCTGTAAAGCCAGCACTACTGTCTAATTTCAGAACCTTTTCATTACCCCCCAAAATGAAGTCCATACCCATTACAGTCAGTCACTCCTCCCCTGCTCCCTGGCCCCTAGAAACCACTCATCTATTTTCTGTCTGTATGGATTTGTCTATTTTGAATATTTCATATAAATGGAATCATATGCTAGATGGCTTCGGTGTCTGGTTTCTTTCACTCAGCATACTATGTTCAAAGTTTATGTTGTAGCATATATCAGTACTTCATTCTTTTTTCTTGCCTGTGCCTTTTAAAATTTAACCATTTTTAAGTGTACAGTTCAGTGACATGATGCCCACTCACACTGTTGTGCAACATCCCCACATCCGTCTGCAGAACTGTTTTTAAAACTCAAGCTGAAACTCTACCGGTTAAGTAACATCCCTATTTCTTCGTAACCTGTATTTTACTTTCTTTCTCTGTGAATTTGCCTATTCTAAGAACTTCATAAAAGTGGAGTCAAACAATATTGGTCCTTTTGTGTCTGGTTTATTTCACGTAGCACAATATCTTCAAAGTTCACTCATGAGTAGCTTGAAACAGAACTGCCTTTCATTTTCAGGCTGAACACTGTTCCATTGTTTGGCTAGACCCCATTTTGTTTATCCATTTCTCACCAAATGGACGTTTGGGTGTTTACATTTTTGACAATTATGAATAATGCCACTGTGAACATTAGTGTACACATTTTTGTATGACCATGTTTCCAGTTCTCTTGGGTGGAAGAGACTCTCAGTGAGAACTATAGAGGAATTTGATGAGTAATACACATTAGCCAGAGATGGATAAAGTCCCCTCATACAAACATTTGAGTTTCGAACTTTCAAAGATGCGAATGTGTGTTTGCATGTCCAATCACATTAGTTCATGCATCTGGCGTGCACGGTCATGTGTGTCCATCCACTACAGGTGGCTGTGCTTTTGTGTACTTTACAGTACAGTAGAGCAGTTTTTTAATTTCAAGCCCAGGATGTCTGGAAGCAAGCTTACAAACAGCGGAGTGTAGCCAGTTGTGTTAGTTGGGTACCGAGGCTGACTGTGTTGGATTTACGATCAAATTGGACCTATGAATTCGCTTTTGGAACAGAACTCATTCATACAGAGTAGACTTACTGTACTTTGATCATGGACAATGGTCATTGAGACCGTGTTTCCTTTGAGGAAGTGTGAAAGTAACTTAGATATGGATATATAGATTTATATACATTCCTTTGTTAATGTTCTTTTTCATTATGGTTTATTCCAGGATACTAGATATAGTTCCCTGTGCTATACAGTAGGACCTTGTTGCTTAGCCATTCTAAATGTAATAGCTTGCATCTACCAACCCCAAACTCCCGGTCTGTCCTGCTCCCTCCTCTCCTCCCACTTGGCAACCACAGGTCTGATCTCTACGTCTGTGAGTCTGTTTCTGTTTTGAGGGCAGGTTCATTGGTGCCACAGTTTAGATTCCACATATAAGTGATATTCATATGGTGTTTGTCTTTCTCTTTCTGACTTAGAATCAAGTATACTTTAAATAGTTACCCATTTTCCAAGCAGAGCTCTTCTTGCTTCAAATACTTACAATTAAAAAAAAAAAAGATGGAATGATTTCATATTTTGTGGTTCAAAATACCCATTAAAAAGACATCATTAGGACTTCCCTGATGGTCCAGTGGTTAAATATCTGCCTGCCAATGCAGGGGACATTGGCTCAATCCTTTGTGCCAAGAGATTCCACATGCCTAGGTGCAACTGAGCACAAGCGCTACAAGAACTGAAGCCTGCATGCCCTAGAGCCCTGCTCCCCAACAAGAGAAGCCACCATAATGAGAAGCCTGCTCACTGCAGCCAGAGAGTGGCCCCTGCTTGCCAAAACTAAAGAAAGCCCATGCACAGCAATGAAAACCCAGCACAGTCAAAAATAAAATAAATGAATTTTAAAAAGACATTATTAAAGGATCAATCACTAAATATTGCCAGTCTTTTCCATTTTATCAACTGAGTATAAAGAGACAGATTTTGTACCTGAAAGGGTAACTTTATTTATAACTTGGGCAAACTTTCCTTTTTCTCAGTTTCTCCATGTGAGACAATTCATCTTAGAGAATAAATAATTTTTTAAAGGCAAGAAATAAGAAAAGAATGGAACTATAAAGTGAAATCATTTTTGGAATATGAAAGGCGATGACAAAACTGACAAAGGAAAAATAGGAAAACGGACAACCTCCCTCCAAATATTTCAGCATGACTAGTATTAGAACTTGTGAAATTTATGAGTGAGTAGCTCTGTTTTTTTTTTTATTTCATGAGTTCACATACCAGTGGGTGTACATTACATATATGTTTGCATATGTGTGCCTCTGGGCTTATAGCTCAGTGTTTATCTGTATAGGTTTGTTGTTATATACCATCGAGGACAGAAACTATGTCTTATTCACCTTGACTTCTCCACTGCAGAGTGCTGTATGTGGCATATTACAAGTGCTCAAGCTTGCTGGAAGGAATGAATATGCTTGTGACAATGAATATCCTTTGGATGTATGGCTACCATGTGAGTGTATTTACATATTAGTGGAGAGGTGTTTTCCTGAGCTTCAGTCACTTGTGTATCTATCTGAATGGGTGAGGAAGGGACAACTCGAGTGAGGAGGTTTGGCAGAGGAGGGCAAGCTGGAGCCAGGAAGCAAGAGACAGCAGGTAACAGGCGTGACTGTCTCTCTGGCGCCCACCCCGCGCTCTGTGGGCTTTCAAAAGTTCCCTTCTTCCTGGCACTTTCTAAATTCTCTTGCACTATTCCTATTTAGAAACTAGCTCAGGGCTATTTCTTCCCTTTTGTGGAGGAGGATGAGGAGCTGGTTTCATGCTTCCAACAGATCTGTTTTCCTTTCTTTTTTTAGACTCTCAAATTCTGCTTTCAAAGGGCAGGCAAAATGGAGACTGAAATAATTGATTCAACAACAACCTCAAGGCCGTAAAATGCCATCTTTGCTACTAACCAGGGAATATCATATATCACAGGTAGACACTTTTTATACTTTAGAGAAGAAGAAAAAGAATACCATTTTCTCCTCCCTCCTAATTAACTGCCCCTTGGGCTACTAGGACCCTCAAATAACAGTGACAGATGATCTCAGAATTTCTAGATAATAGAAATAGTAGAGAGGATTTCCTGGGTGGTCCAGTGGTTAAGACTCTGTGTTTCTGCTGCAGAAAGCAAGGGTTCAATCCCTGGTTGGGCAATTAAGGTCCCACAGGCCAATGAAGTGGTCAAAACAAGCAAACAAAGAAAAGGAAAATAGAAGAGAGCCTATAAAATAAAATTTAAAAACCTATAGAATTTTTCAGAAGACTGAAAAATCAGGATTCAGGGCTTTCATGGTGGTCCAGGGGTTAAGAATCTGCCTGCCAATGCAGGACATACAGGTTCCATTTCTGGTCGGGGAGATTCCACATGCCTCGGGGCAGCTAAGCCAGTGATCCACAACTATTGATCCTGCACGGCCTAGAGTCCACGTACTGCAGCTAGAGAGTAGCCTCCACTCGCTGCAACTAGAGAAAGCCCTCGTGCACCAATGAAGACTCAGTGCAGCCAAGAAAAAATAAAGAATAACAAAAAAAAGAGAAAAATCAGGATTCACACATTTCCTGAACCTTTCGCTTGTGTCTAACAAAGTCCTATCAAGCATCTAATTCCCCTCCTCAGTCTCGGGCACCAGCAATTTTCTGGCACACACTGGTCTCACTCTTCTCAACTCCTCCTCCACTTGCAGCCCATGCTCCACCTGGACTTTCTAGGATTCGCTATTGCCCGCCAGATGATTCTGTTCATTTTCCCTTTCCAGGTAGATTACACTTACTTTCCCTTATGTGATCCACAGGTTCCAGGGGAAGCTCTCAACAAAACACCTGCTGACTGAACAACAACAAGAGATTCAGATGTTATAGAATTTTAGGGCTAAAAGGAATCTTAGGATCTTTTGGTTTTAGAGACGATAAGCAGAGGCTCAAAGGGTTATCTTTATAGATTATAAAGAAAAATCATTGGTTCCAGACTGTATGTTCAGCTGAATAATATACTTGGTTCCTCACTAAAAAGCCATGTGGTGCAAGCGTGCTTCAGATCAGATCAGATCAGTCACTCAGTCATGTCTGACTCTTTGTGACCCCATGAATTGCAGCACGCCAGGCCTCCCTGTCCATCACCAACTCCCGGAGTTCACTGAGACTCACATCCATCGAGTCAGTGATGCCATTCAGCCATCTCATCCTCTGTCGTCCCCTTCTCCTCTTGCCCCCAATCCCTCCCAGCATCAGAGTCCTTTCCAATGAGTCAATTCTTCGCATGAGGTGGCCAAAGTATTGGAGTTTCAACTTTAGCAT
The DNA here is from genome assembly GCF_002263795.3 of Bos taurus. Lineage (NCBI taxonomy): Eukaryota > Metazoa > Chordata > Mammalia > Artiodactyla > Bovidae > Bos > Bos taurus. The sequence goes on from NW_020191467.1 coordinate 52,192, forward strand.
CATTCCTTCCAAAGAAATCCCAGGGCTGATCTCCTTCAGAATGGACTGGTTGGATCTCCTTGCAGTCCAAGAGACTCTCAAGAGCCTTCTCCAACACCACAGTTCAAAAGCATGAATTCTTTGGCGCTCAGCCTTTTTCACAGTCCAACTCTCACATCCATACATTAGCACAGGAAAAACCATAGCCTTGACTAGATGAACCTTTGTTGGCAAAGTAATGTCTCTGCTTTTGAATATGCTATCTAGGTTGGTCATAACTTTCCTTCCAAGGAGTAAGCGTCTTTTAAATTCATGGCTGCAGTCATCATCTGCAGTGATTTTGGAGCCCAGATAAATAAAGTCTGACACTGTTTCCACTGTTTCCCCATCTATTTCCCATGAAGTGATGGGACCGGATGCCATGATCTTCGTTTTCTGAATGCTGAGCTTTAAGCCAACTTTTTCACTCTCCTCTTTCACTTTCGTCAAGAGGCTTTTTAGTTCCTCTTCACTTTCTGCCATAAGGGTGGTGTCATCTGCATATCTGAGGTTATTGATATTTCTCCTGGCAATCTTGATTCCAGCTTGTGTTTCTTCCAGTCCAGCATTTCTCATGATGTATTCTGCACATAAGTTAAATAAACAGGGTGACAATATACAGCCTTGATGAACTCCTTTTCCTATTTGGAACCAGTCTGTTGTTCCATGTCCAATTCTAACTGTTGCTTCCTGGCCTTCATACAAATTTCTCAAGAGGCAGATCAGATGGTCTGGTATTTCCATCTCTTGTGCTTAGTCATGTCCAAGTCTTGGAGACCCCATGGACTGTAGCCTGCCAGGCTCCTCTGTCCATGGGATTTCCCAGGCAAGAATATTGGACTGGGTTGCCATTTCCCACTCTCGGGGAATCTCCCTGACCCAGGGATCAAACCCACATCTCTTGCATGTCCTGCATTGACAGGCAGATTCTTTATCACTAACACCTAGGAAACCCTGCTAGAACCATGGTCTTTCTATTCTGACCCCCAACCTTGATCTTCCTTATTCAGACCTCAAGCCCTACATTCTCAATGAATTGCTGCCCATGGTTTGACCTGACAGTGGGAAAAAATAACAATTAGGTCCCAGGATGACAACCTCCTTTCAAAAGGAGGTTGGGAGGACCATCGTGGTGTCCAATGACAACAGAAGGCATCAGAAAGAAAGGGGCACCAACTTGAAGGGGTGTGGAGAGTCAGCAAGAAAGTGGCAGGGGGACTTCCCTGGTGGTCTAGTGGCTAAGACTCCAAACTCCCTATGTAGGGGCCCGAGTTCCATCTCTGGTCAGGGAACTAGATTCCACTTGCTGCAACTAAAAAGATTCCACACGCCGCATCTAGAGATCCTGCATGCCATCATGAAGACCCAGTGCAGTCAAACAAATAAATAAAATAAATATTTAAATAAATAAATAATAAATAAAGTCAGTCATTGATAATAAAATCAAATAAAGAGGGTAGGAGATAGGGTCTTTAGAGGGCCAATGACCAAGTCTAAGCAGAGTCCAAGCAAATCCAGCTCTTCACCAAAAGGCGACTAGAGTCAGGTGGGAACTGATAGGCATGAGGGGCAGAAAGAGAAACACTAGACAAACTCAGATCTGGTTCTGACTCTACCCTTGACAAGGAGTATAATTTGGAACAAATTATTTAACTGTCAGGCCCTCAGGCAGACTCAGAATCTTACAGTCTCTGGTTGGGAGCAAGTCTTCATTCCAAGGCTTTGCAATCAGATTTTTGATCTTAAAAAGCTGGAAGAGGGTTGGAAGGATAAATTGGGAGTTTGGGATTAACATATACAAACTGTTATATATAAAATAAATAACCAACAAGGACCTACTTATAGTACATACACTACTCAATATTGTGTAATCACCCATAAGGGAAAGAATCTGGAAAAGAATAGATATGTATAATTGAATCCCTTTGCTGTACACTTGAAACTAACACAACATTGTAAATCAGCCATACTTCAAATAAAATTAAAAAAGAGCCCGGAAATAGTATCACTTCAAGTGGAAAACATTAGAGAGAATCATCTTTCCTTGCAGAATGTTGCAGTTGGTTTACATCACAGTTTACTCACATCACAGTTTATTCAGAGCCTGCTGTTAAGTCAAAATCCCATGGTTGTTATTTTAGTCTGTTGACACTGTGGTTGCATATTTCACCATGTGACATCATTACCATGGAGGCATCAGACATTTTGGGGCTCCTAAATTATGACCGATGGATGGTGGTTAGGTGCTTTTTCTCAGAACACCCTTTTAACTACATGTGTACTGTACTACATGTGTGAACCATATTAAAAAAAAAAAGAAATGTTCATCACTTTCAATTAAAACACTAGATGGAAAAAAAAAAAACCTACACTAGACAGCAAAGAAATACATACTTATAAAACATTCCTCCTCTCAACGTTTTCACAAGTCCTGAATTATCTTGTAATCTGAGGATGCTATAATTTTGGCATCTACATTTGAATTAAATCTCTCTGCTTAAAGCCTCTTGTGAAGTTAAACTCCTATGAGGTTTATTTTAGACTGAAACAGTTTCATATTTTTCATTTTACTACAGAATAGAAAAAAGGCAAAATTAAAACAAAAACCAGGGACTTCCCTAGTGGTACAGTGTTTAAGACTCCACGCTTGCAATGCAGGGTGCCTGGGTTCTATCCCTGGCCAGCAAACTAAAATCCCATATGCTGTGCAGTGTGGCCAAAACAAAAAAAGAGGACCTCAAAATTACGCTGATCACTGGCAAATGCCCTGTTGTAGAAGTGTAGAAAAGCCCTTGAAGGTATCGTATGGACACGGTGTGCCCAGCTGTAAATTTAGGTATCTATTTTTAACCCCTTTCACAGTGTCAGAATGTTAGACCTGGAAGGGGCCTTTGAGGTCATCTGATCCAAGCCACTCAATTTCCAAAGGCAGGTAGTAAAGATCAGAGGCATAAGAGACTCACTGAAGTCAAGCAGGAGATTATTTAGTATAGCTGATCTGGAACCTGTGTTTTTCAAGTCTCAGCATTACTGTTCTTTGCTCGCTTTTACTTATATCTGTTTTTAAAATTATTAAATATCATTGCACTGTATACAGTAAAAAACAAAAACTCTCTCTTCCAACAGACTTCCCTCCCACTCTTCCATGTTGTCCAACATTTTAGGGGAAACCACTATTGATAGTTGGGCTTCTCTGGTGGCTCAACCAGTAAAGAACCCACCTGCCAATGCAGGAGACATAAAGAGACGTGGGTTTAATCCCTGGGATGGGAAGATTCCCTGGAGGAGGGCATGGCAACCCACTCTAATATTCTTGCCTGGAAAATTCCACGGACAGAGGAGCCTGGAGGCCTAGAGTCTGTGGAGTTGCAAAGAGTCAGACAAGACTGAGCACATGTGCACACACTATTATCAGTTTGCTGTATACATATGCAAATTCCATGTGTGTGTCTAAGTACTGATACATTCATTCACATACATATGGGTATATACACGGGCCAAGATTTTTTAAATTTGTATTATATTTAATTTTTATTGAATTATAATTGACATACAATATGATGTTAGTTTCAGGTGTACAACATAGTGATTTGACAGTTTTTTTTTATTTTAATTGTTTTTTTTATTGAAGGATTTTGCTTGACAGAATTTTGTTGTTTTCTATCAAACCTCAACATGAATCAGCCATAGGTATGCATATATCCCGTCCCTTTTGAACCTCCCTCCCTCTGTCTCGGAGAAGGCGATGGCACCCCACTCCAGTACTCTTGCCTGGAGAATCCCATGGACGGAGGAGCCTGGTAGGCTGCAGTCCATGGGGTCGCGAAGAGTCGAACACGACTGAGCAACTTCACTTTCACGCATTGGAGAAGGAAATGGCAACCCACTCCAGTGTTCTTGCCTGGAGAATCCCAGGGACAGGGGAGCCTGTTGGGCTGCCGTCTACGGGGTTGCACAGAGTCGGACACGACTGAAGTGACTTGGCAGCCCCTCTCTCTCCCCACCCCACCCCTCTAGGTTGATACAGTGCCCCTGTGTGAGTTTCCTGAGCCATGCAGCAAATTCCCATTGCCTATCTATTTTACCTATGGCAGGCTAAGATTTTTGAAAATAGTTTTACTCCAAACTAGAACCTAACTAAACCAAACTAAAAATGGCAGGGGGGTGATAAAATGGGATAAAATGATAAAATGTTCTGAACAACAAAATAAATATCATTTCTAACAGAAATTGTTATTTCTCTTATCATTGCTCATCTAGAAATAATCATGAAATTTTTAAACATTTTTATTTATTTGACTGCACTGGGTCTTAGTGGTGCCATGTGGGTTCTTTAGCTGCAGCATGCAAACTCTTGCGGCATGTGGGATCTAGTTTCCTGAACACAGATGGAACCCAGCCCCCTGCATTGGGAGCACAGACTCTGAGCCACTGGGCCACCAGGGAATTCCCTAGAAATTCTCATAAAATTTGACAAAAGCTATTCAGGCTTCCCAGGTGGAGCCAGTGTTAAAGAACTCACCTGCTGGGACTTCCTGGTGGTCCAGGGGCTAAGACTCCATGCTCCCAATGCAGGGGGCCTGGGTTTGATTTCTGGTCAGGGAACTAGATCCCACATGCTTCAACTAAGGGTTCACATGCTTCAACAAAATTGCAACCAAATAAATTAAAAAAAGAAAACTCACTTGCTAATGCAGGTGATATAAAGGACACTGGGTTCGATCCGTGGGTCATGAAGATCCCTTGGAGGAGGTCATGGCAACCTACTCCAGTACTCTTGCCTGAGAATCCCACAGACAGAGGAGCCTGGCCAGCTATAGTCCATGGGGTCTCCAAGAGTTGGACATGACTCAGTGACTAACACACATGAAGGGGTCCTCAGTGCTATGCACGGTGGGTAGGGTGGAATTTATTCTTTGGAGCAGTCTGTTATCGCTTTTGCTTCATAGGATTAGTTTGGTATTTTAGAAAGATCATTCTGGGACCAGAATAGAGGATGGATTAGAGACAGTGAAACCAGCTGAGGGGTTACTGCAATGTGCCAGGCAAAGGGGGGTGAGTGTGTGAACTGAGAATGTGGAGCTGGATGTGCACAAGTCAAAGGAGAAAAGGGGTCTGGATGAAGAGACCTCGGAGGAAGACTCACAGAACCTGAAAACCAGTTGGATATGGAGGTGAAGGGGAGCTGGTAGACACTCCTCCTTCTCATCTCCTAAATCTTTAAAAAATGTTTATTAATTTATTTGGCTGTGCTGGGTCTTAGTTGCAGCACACAAGGTCTTTAGTTGCAGTATGTGGGACTGAATTTCCTGGCCAGTGATAGAACCTGGGCCCCAGCCCTGGGAGCAAAGAGTCTTAGCCACTGGACCACCAGGGAAGTCCCTAAGATCTTTCTTTCTAAGCAGGAACTTTGTCTCTCTTGCCAACTCTGGCCATGTAACTGGGGCTCAATTGAAGTTTTCTTTATTTTTGTTCTAAATGTATTTCAGTTTTTTTCAATTAAAATTTTTGAAGAAATCCTTCATTTTTTTTGTATCCCCTATACAATCCTAAGCAATTCCTTTTCATGTTTTGATTACCAAAATTTTAATGCTTTTTTTTCCTTCAAAGTATGATTTCAACTAAGACAATAGTTCTTATTACTCACCCGGTCATTCAAAAGCTGATGGTTTAGGGGTGTCCAGGTACTCATCTTTGTCTGCATTTTGGGACCATTTGTGTTTTTTGGAGGTGCAAATGCCATCATGAAATAACTGGATATTCTTCTGTAAGAAAAACTATGATTCATTTCTTCTGAAGATATAGTTTTTCTTACAGAAGAATATCCAGTTATTCTAAACTAAACTAAACTATAGTTTGTTTAAACTAACTAAACTAAACTAAACTCACTAAAAATGGTAACACCATATAATCTTTTTCAGTACACTGGGACAGGGACTAGGGGGAGAGTGACATTTACTGGGAGTATTTTATATGTCAGGCACTTAACAGGTTTGCTCAATTAAACCCATAACAATATGGTAAGGTGGTGGGTTTTAGCTTATTTTACAGATGAAGAAAATGAGGCTCACTTTGCTTTGCCCCGAGTTATACAGACAGTAGGTGGTGAAACAGAGAATCAGACCCAGGTCTGTTTAACTCTGTTTGATTTTCATTGGACCAAGCGGAAAAAATCAGAATCACTCTTAGCTAAGAACATACCATATTGGTCAGAAAGAAGTATTTATAAAATCACTGTGCAATCTGATCTACTCCATTTTGTCCCTTGTGACCTCCTTCTTCCTCTGCTAACTTTCTGACATCTAGCTAACAAGGGCTCTAGCTTGCTACCATATTTAAGAAGTAGAATAGTACAATGGACAAGGCCAAGAATTTATATATGGACAGATTTGGGTTTATTGAGAAAAATACACTGGGGAAAATATACAGTACACCCAGTACTGTATATGTCTGCCTTCATTTTTGTGGCCTCACAGCATGTGGGATCTCAGTTCTCCCACCGGAGATGAACTCACATCCCTTGTATTGGAAATGTTGAGTCTTAACCATGACTGCTGTTGTTCAGTCACTAAGTTGTGTCCAACTCTTTGCAACCCCATGGACTGAAGTACACCAGGCTTCCCTGTCCTTCACTATCTCCAAGTTTGCTCAGACTCATGTCCATTGAGTTGGTGATGCCATCCAACCATCTCATCCTCTCTTGCCTCCCTTCTCCTCCTGCCTTCAATCTTTCCCAGCATCAGGGTCTTTTCCAAGGAGTCGGCTCTTTGCATCAGGTGGCCAAAGTTTTGGAGCTTCAGCTGCAGCATCAGTCCTCCCAATGAATATTCAGGGTTGATTTCCTTTAGGATTGACTCATTTGATCTCCTTGCTGTCCAAGGGAGTCTCAAAGGTCTTCTCCAGTACCACAATTAAAAAGCATCGATTCTTCAACGCTCAACCTTCTTTATGATCCAATTCTAACCATTGGACAGCCAGGGAAGTCCCTGTGTATGTCTTCATTGGATTAAAGCACTCTAATTTCCATGAGGGATTACTTTTCCCTCAGTGTTTAGGGTCTGCTGGGTTGGTTAATCAAGGTGGCCTCCCCTTGCCCAGTCATAAGACTAAGCTAGGCCAGGTAACTGATGCTGGCTTATCCTTGCTTTACAGCCAAGGTGATCATTCAAAGTACCATAGATGCTCTGAGTAGACTGTTAAGCTGTTCTTAGACTCTTCTTGGAGGGGCTTCCTTGGTGGTGCTAGTGGTAAAGAATCTGCCTGCCAATTCTGGAGACATAGGAGATGCAGGTTTGATCCCTGGGCCAGGAAGATCCACTGGAGGAGGCCATGGCAGCCCACTCCAGTATTCTTGCCTGGAGAATCCCTTGGACAGAGGACCCTGGTGGGCTATGGTCCCCAGGGTCACAAAGAATCAGACACAACTGAAGCAACTTAGCATGCATGCATGTCCTTTCTTATCCATTTTGTGAGCCACCTGATAGCCTTCAATAAATTTCACCTACATTAGCTAGAAGACCCTTCTTGTAGGGGAATCCCTGGTGGCTCAGATGGTAAGGAATCTGCCTGCAGTGCGGGAGACCTGGATTCGATCCCTGGGTTGGGAAGAGTCCTTGGAGGAGGGCATGGTAACCCACTCCAGCATTCTTGGCTGGAGAATCCCCATGGACGGAGGAGCCATGGAAACAACTGAGCGACTAAGCACACAGCACACACACATTAGCTAGAATCTATTTCTGTTGTTTGCAACCAAAACTTTTTACATGACACAGTTTGGATCCTGGCTCTAAAACTTACTAGCTTTGAAACTTTTTGCAAGTAGTCACTCAGTCATGTCCGACTAACCCTATGGACTGCAGCATGCCAGGCTTCCCTGTCCTTTCCCATCTCCCGGAGGTTACTCAAACTCATGTCCATTGAGTCAGTTATGCCATCTAACCACCTCGTCCTCTGGCATCCCCTTCTCCTCCTGCCTTCAATCTTTCCCAGCATCAGGGTCTTTTCTAATGTGTGGGCTCTTCGCATCGAGTGGCCAAAGAACTGGAGCTTCAGCTTCAGCATCAGTCCTTCCAATGAATATTCAGAACTGATCTCCTTTAGGATTGACTTGGACAGGTACACACTGCTATACTTAAAATGGATAACCAACAGGGACCCATGATATAGCACAAGGAACTGTGCTCAATGGCAGCCTGGCTGGGGGAGAATGGATACATGTATATGTATGGGTGAGACCCTTCATTGTTCATGTGAAACTACCACAACACTGTTAATTGGTTATACTCCAACACAAAATAAAGTGTTAAAAAAAAAATAGCATCACCACAGACTTTCTTAGAACTTCCTGTTATTTCCAGAGTTCTTCAAAGCCTGTCCTTGAAGGGGGCACAACAAAATATTTTAAGGTAAAAAATATTTAAAGCAGATGGATGGCATTTTCAGTATATAGCTTCAGTGTTTCTGTTTGTTTGTGCCTTCTTCCTCTCTGAAGGTATGTTTCAGATCCAAAGCAGCGGTGCTGAGTTGGAGCCTGCACAGGATTTGCCTGCCTGACCCAGGGCTCCAAAAATTATAGCAACAAATATAAGACAATTTTTTAAAAATATTTATTTTTATTTATTTATCTGGCTGAGCCAGGTCTTTGTTAGGGCATGTGGGATGTAGTTCCCTGACCAGGGATAGAACCCAGGTCCCCTGGACCACCAGGGAATTCACCCAGACAATATTTTGATCCACATGCCACAACTAAGACCTGGCACAGCCAAATAAATAAAAACAAATTTTTTTTTTTAAATTAACCGTTAGTTTTGGACTTACAGAGGATTCCCCCAAATGCTAGATCTGAAATTTTGTGACTCTCACTTGACATGTAATATTCCCTCTCAGGTTTAAATTAGAGCTGCAGAGAAAGCCAATAGTTTTAAAACCTCAGGGTTTTAAACCATAGATAATGTCTTCCTGCAGTTGCCTGCTGATACCACTCCACTGGAATAAGGGGAAATAAAGGAGGTTCAGATGAGCCCTCACATTCTTAGCTCCTAACAGCTAAGTTGCAAAGATGTAAGAAATGATTTCATTACAGTATTATTAATTGGCTGCTATAAAAATACACATGAGCAGGCAAATATATAAAGCATGGTCACTGAGTCTAGATCTGCTCAGTTAAAAATCACATATTTCCTTTTTTATTGCTATTTATTCATGTTTGACATTTCTTCTATTTAAATTGATTGAAGTTGTGTGTGTGTGTGTGTGTGTGTTTTAATTTTTATTTATCTGTTTAGGCTAAGCCACTCGGCTTGCAGAATCTTAGTCCCCAACCAGGGATTGACCCTGGCCCTCGGCAATGAACATACAGAATCCTAACCTCTGGACTGCCAGGGAATTCCTTAAACCAATTGTTTTCAATCTTTTATTTTATTTTTTTCAGGGCTATAAAACTCTTTGAGGGTATGATGAAAACTATGAATCTTCTCCCTAGAAAAATTCATATTAACATTGCTGCTGCTGCTGCTAAGTCACTTCAGTCGTGTCCGACTCTGTGTGATCCCACAGACGGCAGCCACCAGGCTCCCCCGTCCCTGGGATTCTCCAGGCAAGAACACTGGAATGGGTTGCCATTTCCTTCTCCAATGCATGAAAATGAAAAGTGAAAGGGAAGTCGCTCAGTCGTGTCCGACTCTTAGTGACCCCATGGACTGAAGCCTACCAAGCTCCTCCATCCATGGGATTTTCCAGGCAAAGTACTGGAGTGGGGTGCCATTGCCTTCTCCGCATATTAACATTATATTTTGCTTATACCAGGTTAAAAACTTCTGTTGTAAGCTCAGAAACTCTCTTTTCCCAGTTTAAGTAGAAAACAATCTGACTGATTCTAAGCCCAATTTCTGATTAAGACAAAGCAGCTTTTCCAGGTCCTCCCTAAGGTTTTGCATGTTTTTTTGTTTGTTTGTTTTTGTTTTTTTCCTTCCTGGTTCTTCAGAGCTACAAATCATTTGAATTAGGCTCTTTTTTTCAAATCAATTTGAATAAAGTTTGGTTTTCAGGAGATGGGCCTGGCTGAGCAAAAGAGCCCTCTTGGTAATAGTCTTCCTGAAGCAGGCAAATGGAGGTATCCTGCCCTGGTTTTTGTCATTATCCTTTTACAGTTTTTTCCTCTGTCCACTCTAGAAGATGGGCAGTGTGCATATCTGCATGTCCACACTGGATCACAGTATAGACCACTCAGATGCTTTCATACAACATACAAAAAAATTACAAGACAAAGCAAGTTGCCTTCCCTCCTTCTACATACAAACCTTGCTGTTGTTTTTTCATGACCTCTTTCCCCCTTAATGGCTGTCCTTGCATGTTCCCCTTTAATTTTTCTTTGGATAAAGGGGAAGAAAAAGGGCTTCTGGCCCTTACCCCCAGTGTGTGCTTCTAGTGTCATGCTTAAAGGCAAGGATAGGTCCTCTGGTAAAGTTCCAGTGGTAACACACCTCCAATCCCATCTTCAAAGCCATTCTTCACACTGTCACCATTGCACAACTTCACTAAAGACTTATTAGGTCTGTATTACAGGTATAAAGACAAGTCTTGACTATAATGGAGATTACAGTCTACTACAAGAGGGTTTTTTTAACAAAAAAATGTATATATTTAAGGTGATGTTTTAGTATATGTACACATTGTGGGATGCTTACCACAATCAAACTATGTAACATATCCATCACCTCCCATAGTCACCGTGTGTGTGTGCATGTGTGCGTGTGTGTGCATGTGTGTGCTTCTGTGTGTGTGATTACCCTTGAGATCTACTCTTCTAGCAAATTTCAAGTATATAATATATTATTATTAACAATAGTCACCATGATCCCTGGGCAGGAAGATCCCCTGAAGAAGTAAATGGCAACCCACTCCAGTATTCTTGCCTGGAGAATCCCATGGACAGAGGAACCTGGTGGGCTACAGTCCATGGGGTTGCAAAAGTGGGACACAACTTAGCGACTAAACTACCACCACCATCACCACATAGTCACCATGCTGTACTTAAGGTCTCTAGAACTTATTCCTTTTATAACTGAAGGTTTGTACCCTTTGATCAATATCTCCACACTTCCCTCCTCCCCAACTTTGGCTAACCACTACTCTATTCAGGGAAGTATTTTTTAAAAGGTCTGTTAGTCATTTTTCAGCTCAAAAACCTTCAGAGACTCGATAATGGCTACAGAATCCTTAGCATGCTAGTCTAGGTACACCATGAATTTACCTTTTTGGTTCATCCTCCTTCCTCTCCCTTCATGCACTATCTGTACAGACACACTGAACTTCAGATCAGAGAATGTGGTACAAAACTGGTGCTTCTCTGCTAATGTGGTTTTCTGAATGTGCTCACCTGAATCCTAAACTCAGTAGTGCACAGTAGGTGCTCAATAAAACCTTGTCTCAATCAGTGGAATGAATGAACACAACAGTGGAGGTGAGTGGTTTAAGGATTAAAGCTAGTGGCAAAGAAGGTACAACTCAACATTAGGAACCGAGCACTGGGGTTAGACTCAGGATAATTGGGTTTTTATTTGGTGTTTACAGAGCAGAACACGGTTGAGTTTCTCCACTAACACACAGCTCACCCATTGTACGCTGCAGTATCATCAGAGAAGGAAATAGAGATTACCAGGAAATGATCAGGAAATAGGGTACGGATGTGAGAGTTGGACTGTGAAGAAGGCTGAGCACCGAAGAATTGATGCTTTTGAACTGTGGTGTTGGAGAAGACTCTTGAGAGTCCCTTGGACTGCAAGGAGATCCAACCAGTCCATTCTGAAGGAGATCAGCCCTGGGATTTCTTTGGAAGGAATGATGCTAAAGCTGAAAGTCCAGTACCTTGGCCACCTCATGTGAAGAGTTGACTCATTGGAAAGGACTCTGATGCTGGGAGGGATTGGGGGCAAGAGGAGAAGGGGACGACAGAGGATGAGATGGCTGAATGGCATCACTGACTCGATGGATGTGAGTCTCAGTGAACTCCGGGAGTTGGTGATGGACAGGAAGGCCTGGCGTGCTGAGATTCATGGGGTCGCAAAGAATCGCACACAACTGAGTGACTGATCTGATGTGATCTGATCTAGATTTAAATATGAATTCATCTTATATTCAACTAGGTGGAAACAAAGAGAAACTATAAGACAATGCAAAGACCTAGTGCTTTGATAAGCATCGAGGTAATTATTTGTTGGTTGTTAATTTCATATATATGATGCACCTGGTCATTTAACTGCTAATACAGAGCAAAATGTAATTCCTGGGGTCACTACCAAGGCTCATGAGAAGCCCAGGAGGACCTGAGAGAAGAGCTCTCAAAGGAGTCTCCATCTTTTTCATGCAGTGATCACTGCTCTCACCTCTTTAAGTCTTTCTCTTCAAGTCTTTCTCCTCAAGCCTCTAGCGCTGGTGTTGCCATAGCTCCTGTTTCTGTGACTCCGTCTAGCTCCCACCCCTTCCAGTAGGCCAATCACTACCTATAAATCTTTTCCCTGGCATCCGGGGTCTCTTAGGCAACAATGTGTGGTCTCTTGATTGGCTGGGAGATCCTGGCGGGCTGGCTCCAAATTTGGGCACAGGGACAGAATGGAAAAGTGGGAGGGCCCAGAGGGTGGGAAAGGCTGCCATCTCTCAATAGAGTGCTAGGACGAATATACAACCAATCCTGAAACAAACAGCATTAAATGCCCCCATTCAAGCTGTAAGTATTGTCCAAATCAGGCCAACCTACTGAGCACGCCCAGTTATATCGTTCTGGTCACTCCGGGGTTCTGAAACGTAAACTCCATTTCTCCGGGTTTTTAGAGTGGCCAACAGGTAAAAGAAGGTTGCAGGAAAAACAATTCTGGAGAGGTTCAATGAAAGAATAGCACCTGCACACAGGAAGGGAAAGAACGTGGGAAAATTGCCCAACACACAAACTCAGCAATGCTTCAACATGAATTGTAATTTATTGGATTAAGGAATTCAGGCCGACTAACAGATACACCAGGGAACCAGCAGATGGCATGCCTGAATAAGGATAACTCCAAATTTGGGAAATTTTCTGATCTGGTCTAATTTCATTAATGAAATTTATGAAGCATCTACCATGTAATGAGAGGCAGAGTGAGAATGCAAGAATAAAAAAAAAAAAAAAAGAAATCTAATGAGGATTTGAAAGTACAATGTAGAAATAACTACTGGTATAGAACTATAAACTAATGCTAGAGAAAAACAACATTTCAGAAGGGACATCTGGGAAGTGTAAAACAGTTCTTATGGGCAGCAGCTAACCAAATTCAAAAAAGAAGACTTTTCTCATTATCGCACGTTCTCTAAAATACATAAAAATGTACTCTCTTCCAAGGTAAATAAATGTAAACCCTATGTTTATATTGTTTCATTGTTTTGAAATAGGCAGCATTCATATATCTCCCGTTTAAAAAGAAAATGAAAAGTAAAGCTCATAGTTGCTGCTTTCTTTAGAGTTGACAAAGGATCAGTAAGTGGCCAAATCGAAACTTATGTTGTCTGAATTCCATCCCAGTGGTTTTAAGTATGGTTGTATGTTTTATGATCAGGTTGTACGTAAAATGAATAAACAAAGACTTTTGCAGGGGTGGAGGCCTGGGGGAGGTAAGTAGATGCAATACTAAATTACCATGTATTACCGGTTAACATGGATGGTTTCAAAATGGGTTCATCCAGAAAGAGACCCGTTTTAACAACTCCCTGGGAGAGTGTTGGGTCTCGGTGAAGTTCCTGAGCTACCAGGGAAGCCCTAAAGACTTTCTATTGGTGGTTATAACATTGAATGAAAGAAAGATGGGATTAAAGAGAGCCCGACACTTTATCCCTGTTAGATCTGAATATTTTTATCCCTGAAAATAAGGTCCCTTTCATTGATCCTCTCAACTAGCATCCTCTGGACCTCTCCTTGTTCAGCCCTTCACATTGTGTTCACGGTGAGCACATTGGCTCAATGTCCTCGAAAATTTAACATTACTTTCATTTAAAATTTTTTTAAATTCCTTTTAAAAATATTTATTTGGCTGCACTGGATCTTAGTTGCAGCACACAAGATCTTGGATCTTTAGTTGCAGTTTGTGGGATCTAGTTCCCAGTTGGTCTTCAGTCGCTAAGTCGTGTGTGACTCTGAAACCCCATCAACTGCTGCACTCCAGGCTTCCCTGTCTTGCACTAGTTCCCAGACCAGGGATTTAACCTAGGTCCTCTGCATTGGGAGGGTGGAATCTTAGTTACTGGACCACCAGGGAAGCCCCTCAACATTATTTTTAAAGGGAACATTTCAACCATAAAGAAAAGTTTACAGACTTGCCTAAGAAACACCCTTTTCTCCCTGCAGAGATTTTTTAAAATGTTAACATTTTGCTTCATGTGTGTGATTAAGAGTTGAAGCCTCTTTTACATGCTGCCCAGATCTCATTTCCCACCCTGCCTGCCTAGAGGCATCCACTGTCATAAAATTTAGTGTGCTGCCTACTTGTCCACTTTTTATGCTTATTATATATACATGTTTGGCCTTGTAAACAGTGTGACTGTTTTAAAGAGCTATCATAATTTACATACTTTGTAGTTCGCTTCGTTCACTCAGTGGTCTATTTCTGAGATGTGATCATGTTGATACATTCAACGATAATTTCTACATCATTCCCACCTCCCACTAGGAGCCAAGATATGTTCTATGCCTGACAGTTTTCACAAGACCATGTGTAAATTGCATAAAACTGTGAGAGCAGCACATCTCTAGAGGATCTGAAGGTACAAGGGATCTAGAAGTACCCGAAGCAGGTCTATACTGCTTTTCATAAATGCTCTTAGCTGCTTCACTCACTCACCTTCAGTAGAGGCAGTGTTGGCTCCACAAGACACAATGACTTGATAAGAATCAGCCTATGGATCAATGTTATTTTAAAAAAGAAAAAGTATTACTGCATTAGTATTTATTAACGACATTGAAAATGTCATTTCAGATCCCTTTTATGGTGCAATTCGCATAGCTCATCTTCTGACATCAAACGATATTTATGACTGTCTAAGCTCAGTATTTATTATCATTTAGGGAGCATCTTTAAAACAGATTGTTTCACTGGTGGCTCAAACAGTAAAGAATCTGGCTGCAATGCAGGAGACCTGGGTTCCATCCCTGGGTCGGGAAGATCCCCTGGAGAAGGGAATGGCAACCCACTCCAGTATTCTTGCCTGGAGAAGTCCATGGACAGAGGAACCTGGTGGGCTACAGTCCATTGGATCACAAAGAGTCGGACACGACTGAGGGACTAACACTTCCACTTTTCTTTGTATAAAGTAGTTGCCTATAATTAAAGATGCCACAGAGATGTGTCCCAAGGGTTTGGACAAACCACAGATTATATAGCTGTTTTTGGTCAGTCTCCTAACATGGGGTGGCAAAGATTCAGAGAGAAGATTATACTAAAATACACCATTTTAACCAAGTGTACAGTTGAAGAACGTTAAGTACAGTCATACTATGCTACAAGATCAAAGTATTTCTTCAAGTCCTGTGTGCTACCATAGAACAAAATGATGGCTGTGAAGTCTAGGTTGAAAAGGGAGGGAAAGGAAGAGAAAGGAAGGTAGGTAAAATGATAGAGGCAATGGTAACAGCTTTGGCTTGGAATGAGTGAATCCAGACTCAGCCCTTAAAACCCTGCCTGGCTTTGGCTAAGTCTTTTTAACCTTTCTGGACCGTTCTTTTCCGCGTCTGAATAATGAGAGGTTAGGTTTAGATGATTTCTAAGGAATCTTTAAGTTCTAGAATAGCTTATGGAGAAAAAAATAAAATCACTTATGAAGAAAAAGAGAGAAGAAACATTTCCCAAAGAACAGAAGATGAGGAATGCCACCAATAACCTCAAGCCCCACCTGCTGACTAAAGTGGGTGTCGGTAAAGAGGGTATCTGCTCTGCTGCTTCAGCCTGGAGCTCTGCAATATGAAAGCTGACTACTTCTATCTGCACCCAGTACCACTCTCAGCACCCACCTCTTAATCAATTCCAATCCCCGGGTTCCCAGGGGGCACGCTGGTTCTCAAACAGGTTTTGGTGGTCTCTCAATAATAGCGTTCCAGGCTTGAGTGATGAGAGTCGCTGCATTGTCTCAGCAGGGAAGGGAGGGAGAGCTTTGCAAAGGGGACTGAGGGCATTTAAGAAAAGCTTCCAGAGCGCAGAACGACTCCGTTGGAGCAGGACAGGGCCAGGCATCAGCCTCGGCGCGAGGTAAAGTGCAACGAAACCTGCAGACGGGTATCCAGAAGCTGGGCTCAAAATAGGAGCGCTCGGGCGAGCGTGCGCAGTGCGCCTGCGCCGTACATGCGTGCGCATGTGTCGCGGCCATCGCGAAAGCTCTCGGTCGCTCGGAGGCGCACGCTGGTGGTCCACGCTGGTGGTCCTCGCTGGCTCCGTTTACCTGAGGGACCTTTGGCTGCCCCCGGCCGGTACCGCAGCCCCCCGGGAGCCCAGCCCCGAGGTGTGAGGTGAGCCCCGGGTCGTGCAGGCCCCTTCCCGTCCTGCTCAGCGGGAAAAGGACTTGAGAGTGGGGACTTAGGAGGTGCCGCCGCGGCTGCCCGCTCCTCGGTGTAAGCCTGTGCCAAAGAGCCACGAGCAGCTGCGGCACCTCCTCCTCAAGGATCGTTATTCTCGTCTCTGACAAAACAAAAGCCTTGGGCGCTGTGCTGTGGAGGGGTGTCTCCGGGCTTTCTCGGGGTGGGTGGCGGGCCGGCAGGGGAGCCCGGGTTTGGGGCTGGGCGGACTGTGTGCGCGGACTGGATTAACCCTCTCGGTCCCGAATCTGCGCCCAGCAACCTGGTCGAGTGGGGCCCACGCTCCCTGCACGCCGCCCTCAGCCCAGCCCTGGGGCTTGGTTGGCGCCGCAGGGGCGTGTGGCACTCCCGGGCCACTGGGGGCTGTGGGTGGAGCATGCAGCTGCTGGCGGGGAGGACGATGCACGGAGGGCTGGGTGCGGGGGTGCAGGCAGCATCGCAGCATCTGGACTGCTTCCTGTTTCTAGTCCTGAAAGTTGTCCCCTCTCCTCCCTCCCGTCAGTTTTGCAAAGTCTGCATATTCCTCCTCGAGGCTTTCCCCTCTGCCCCCTTGGACTCTCCGTGTGTTTGCCCTGGGGTACCTCGGGGAGGTTCATCCATAGCCTCTGAAATAAGGTTCTGTTAAACATTTCAAGACATTTTAACATCTTCCTAGAGGCCTTTTTCAGAATTAGTTGCCTTCCTCAATAAGAGAATAAGGGGTGGTTTTTTCTTTCTTTCTTTTTTCTTAACAAAAACATATGCCACTAATTAAGGCAGAGGAGTCAACTCGAAGTTGCAAAATATCTAGGAAGGACAAAAGGTCTGGTTTTGGGCCCAGAATAAATGAAATTTTGAATTTTTGTTCCCTTCTGAATGTAGGCAGACAGAGCAGAGCAGACCAGCAGCTATAGAAATAAATGACTGCTCCATAAGATTGGTCAAACCATATCTTATTTTATAGAAGTAGTTTGGAGAGACCTGTAATGTTTATATACGGGAATTGGGTTACTTGGCAAAGCCAATACCGCAGGAGCAAGGAAACAAACACTTGACAAGGGGGATGTTAACCTCCCTCTTGAGCCTTCTGAAGCCTTTAGTGGCATGCTAACAGTCAAAGGGATGGATAAATCCGTAGTTCTGTTATTAAGAACCATTTACTCCTCAAGATAATGATTTCCCTCCGTCCTTTTTTTTTTTTTTACCCATCCGTACTTTTAAGCAAATCAATACCATCTTTTTCCTCCATAAGAAGAAGGGAAAAAAAAAGTGTTTGTTTGAAGTACCAAACCACAACATAGAGGTAATAAGATAGGAAAGTGATGTAAAAGTTAAGTGGGCAGGCTTGCAAGGATGTAGCTGAAAATAAAAGATAATTGAGATGCAGTTCTTCTTACAGTGTTGCCTTTTATTTAGTGAAATAACAGGTTCCTCCTCTACCCCCCTCCCCACAAATGCTTTGAAACTGTCAGGAAAATAAGGTAATTAGTTTTCAGGAAGCATTTAACAGGAGGTTTCCTGTGTGCTGTTTTGGATCTGTCAGGAATTCTCTGTTCCTTATTAATTCCTAAATACTCAAGCCTCTCCCAGGGGCTGAGGAATCCAGGCATTTCCTTCATTAGTTTTTCTATACGGAGAAAAGTACCCTCTTCCTTCTTGTGAACCATACAGTAAAAGTGATTGTTTACAACTCTCTCTGTCTTTAATATGGATCGCCTATGTTTTGTAAGTCTGGAATTTTAATCTTTATCTTTGCTGAGAACAACTACCTTGTAAGACAGTCTATATGCCCACACCATGTTAATTAAAACATCTTTGCTCCATCAGAGCTCTGGTCCCCGTGTCTTTCTTTTTCTCTATCAGGCTATTTCTTTGGAGTGCAGAGGCCCTCTGAATTCACTTTCCTGCCTGGGCTTCTAAGACCCTCTTGAGAAGGCACTGTGCGCCTTCACCGCATTGAGAGGGCGCCTGAGGCCTCCGTGAACTGAGCGAGCCCTGTGCCAGGGGCTTTCTTGGCTTTCTGCGTAAACCAAGGAATATTAGCCTCTTTCTCTCCTTTGGTCCAGTCCATTAAAGGACCTCAACAATTAGTAAAGCCTATCATCTTACCTTCTCTTTCCTCCTCCTCCATTTTTTTCTTTTTTCTTTTTCTTATACACTAATATTCCCTGCCTCTACATCTCTCCTAAATCTACCAGTGCTCTATTAATAGAGGAAGAAAGGACTTTAGGTTCTTTGATCGCTTTTTTCGTCTTAGGTACTGTATTCCTCTGAGCTTTATTTTGTGTTTTGAACATTTAGGTGGATTTTTCTAGAGAGAGCCCCAGCCATGATTGAGATATTTGAAGTAGGGAGGCTTGCTGCTGCTGCCGCCAAGTCGCTTCAGTCGTGTCCAACTCTATGCAACCCCATAAACAGCATCCCACCAGGCTACCCCATCCCTGGGATTCTCCAGGCAAGAACACTGGAGTGGGTTGCCATTTCCTTCTCCAATGCATAAAAGTGAAAAGTGAAAGTGAAGTCGCTCAGTCGTGTCCGACTCTTGGCGATCCCATGGACTGCAGTGCACCAGGCTCCTCCATCCATGGGATTTTCCAGGCAAGAGTACTGGAGTGAGGTGCCATTGCCTTCTCCGAACAACTAGGCTAGTAAACCTAAAAAAAAATCCTGGTCCCCAAAGTTTATTTCATTAAACTAATTTTACAGTTAAAACATGCAGCCATGCTAAAGGGGAAAAAAAAAATCAGGAGCTTGTTATTAGAGCATTTTTGAATACATTTTAATGGAACAGGGAAACGAAGCTGAAATTTCAACCTGATTTTTTTTTTTTTTAAAGTCCAGACTCTGGCCATCTTTTAACTTTCCAGTTTTGTTTTTAGTTTTAAAAGATCTTCTGCTTCTGCCTTCTCTAGTATTAAAAGTATGTATAATTTGTAAGATGGACTGGATTTTGATGCCTACTATTCATTTTAGTTTTGAACTTTATTTGTTTTTCCTGTATTTTTTTAAGCCCCATCACTCAGCACACTGGAAGATTAGATTATCTTTTGTAATTAGTAGATGGCTAGACAGAGTTTAAAAATTAGATAAAGTAGCAAAGTGATACCTTGAGATTAGTAAGAATCTAGGCCCTATGAATTAAATATGCTGCTGTTAAGTCGCTTCAGTCGTGTCCAACTCTGTGCGACCCAATAGATGGCAGCCCACCAGGCTCCCCTATCCCTGGGATTCTCCAGGCAAGAACACTGGAGTGGGTTGCTGTTTCCTTCCCCGATGCATGAAAGTGAAAAGTGAAAGTGAAGTCGCTCAGTCGTGTCTGACTTCGACCTCATGGACTGAAGCCTACAAGGCTCCTCTGTTCATGGGATTTTCCAGGCAAGAGTACTGGAGTGGGCTGCCATTGCCTTCTCTGATGAATTAAATACAGAGCGGAGATCAGCCCTGGGATTTCTTTGGAAGGAATGATGCTAAAGCTGAAACTCCAGTACTTTGGCCACCTCATTCGAAGTGTTGACTCATTGGAAAAGACTCATGCCTGGAGGGATTGAGGGCAGAAGGAGAAGGGGACGACAGAGGATGAGATGGCTGGATTGCATCACTGACTCGATGGACATGAGTTTGAATGAACTCTGGGAGTTGGTGATGGACAGGGAGGCCTGGCATGCTGCGATTCATGGGGTCACAAAGAGTCGAACATGACTGAGCCACTGAACTGAACTTATACTTTAGCAAGCAGAAAACAGAATCCTGAGAATGAATTTATTTTTTAACTAAGATATGGAAAACAAAAGGCCAAAACCCACATGAGTTTCAGAAAAAGGAATCTAGCACTTTGAGCAGTGATATGCTCTCAGTGTGTACTTTGCTCTCTTATAAGATGATAATTTCCTTGAAAGAAGAAGCTTCAGGGGTACTGAATCCTTATAATGAATCCTTATAATGCAGTCTTGGAAAACTGCTGCTGAGTCGTTTCAGTCGTGTCTGACTCTATGTGACCCCATAGACGGCAGCCCACCAGGCTCCCCCGTCCCTGGGATTCTCCAGGCAAGAACACTGGAGTGGGTTGCCATTTCCTTCTCCAATGCATGAAAGTGAAAAAATAAAGTGAAGCTTCTCAGTATGTCCGACTCCTAGCGACCCCATGGACTGCAGCCCACCAGGCCCCTCCGTCCATGGGATTTTCCAGGCAAGAGTACTGGAGTGGGTTGCCATCGCCTTCTCCATGGAAAATTCTGAAAGAAGACAAAAGAATATCCTCCTGTTCCCATTGTAGCCAGTGTGTTTGAGGCAACCTTTAATTTCTGAATTGGAAACGCCAAATGTTATGTACATGTATAGTGTGTCCAGATAAGTAAATCTAAGCTGAGAAAGATGAAAGGAATCACTTTGTGTACAGAAAGTGTGAACTGGGGTAGAATTGCTAACATCTTTTGTTGCAGGGCCTTTCTGACAAGCCCCCAGGGCCCACTTTTGTCATTGTCTCTTCTGGGATTCTGCCTGCTTTCTTTCCTCTTCACAGTTGCCATCTCCTGCTTTTCCCACCTGAGTTCTTTGGGTCTGGGTTTGTAGCCAGCCTCTGAAGACAGTCTTCCAAGATTGCATCCCCTTTATTGCTGCTCTTCAGAACAAATACTCAACTTATTTTAGGGGCTTTTACTTTTTAACATCAAAAGAGAACTAGTAAATTGGGGAATATCAGATTCCTGATGTTACACATTGATAAAAATTAAACAGAACTGGACATGGAACAACAGACTGGTTGCAAATAGGAAAAGGAGTACGTCAAGGCTGTATATTGTCACCCTGCTTATTTAACTTCTATGCAGAGTATATCATGAGAAATGCTGGGCTGGAAGAAGCACAAGCTGAAATCAAGACTGCCAGGAGAAATATCAATAACCTCAGATATGCAGATGACACCACCCTTATGGCAGAAGGTGAAGAAGAATTAAAGAGCCTCTTGATGAACGTGAAAGAGGAGAGTGAAAAAGTTGGCTTAAAGCTCAACATGCAGAAAACGAAGATCATGGCATCTGGTCCCATCACTTCATGGGAAATTGATGGGGAAACAGTGTCAGACTTTTTTTTTGGGGGGGGCGCTCCAAAATCACTGCAGATGGTGATTTTATCCATGAAATTAAAAGACGCTTACTCCTTGGAACTAAAGTTGTGACCAACCTAGATAGAATATTAAAAAGCCGAGACATTACTTCGCCAACAAAGGTCTGACTATTCAAGGCTATGGTTTTTCCTGTGGTCATGTATGGATGTGAGAGTCGGGCTGTGAAGAAAGCTGAGCGCCGAAGAATTAATGCTTTTGAACTGGGTGTGGTGTTGGAGAAGACTCTTCAGAGTCCGTTGAACTGCAAGGAGATCCAACCAGTCCATCCTAAAGGAGGTCAGTCCTGGGTGTTCATTGGAAGGACTGATGCTGAAGCTGAAACTCCGATACTTTGGCTACCTCATGCAAAGAATTGACTCATTGGAAAAGACCCTGATTCTGGGAGGGATTGGGGTCAGGAGGAGAAGGGGACGACAGAGGATGAGATGGCTGGATGGCATCACCGACTCAATGGATATGAGTTTGGGTAAACTCTGGGAATTGGTGATGGACAGGGAGGCCTGGCATGCTGTGATTTATGGGGTCGCAAAGAGTCAGACATGACTGAGTGACTGAACTGAACTGAACTTTTTATCATCAAAAGAGAACTGGTAAATTGGGGAATATCAGATTCCTGATGTTACACATGGATAAAAATTAAAATGTAGGGTTCAATGTATCTAGTCCTTTTTGTTTTCTGATGAAATAGTCATGAGGTCACTTAATTGGAATTTAGTTTTCCATATATCTTATATTGCTCTGTAAAGAAGTGAATGTTTTTTCTCAGGGTTAGGGCATGAAAAACTGTTGCCAGACCCCTCATTTTTGACTGGTTTTATGCCTGAGACTGTTCCCTCCAGTTAATCTAGCAATTCCCTTTATTCAGCTGAGATTCTGCAGATTCCTATAGTAAAAGATATAATATCAAAAAGAATGCCAAATATCTTATAATCTTTATGTGATCAGTTGCTATATTTTGTCAGTATTTCCTGGTTTCCTCAATCTTCTGTGTCCTCTCTGAAACTTACAGCTTCTTCAAAGATGGATCTCTTAGGAAAAAGGACTGTTGCTATTCATACTGATGTGATCCTGATTAGAAGCATTTATTTCATTATGTTATTGAAAAGCAATTTAGAATATATATCAAAAGTTGTTTTTGTTAACTGTGCATAATATTTGGTTCAGCTGAGAGGTGATCTGATTTTTTTTCAGTATTCAAAATCAATTTTTGACCCATTCTAAATTTATCATCATTTTTTTTTGCTTTTCTTGCTACCTGTAGTAGGGTATTTTTGTGTCCCTTGGGTTGTTATTTAATCAACATCCAGTAAATCATTGATTCAAGTAGTAGTATTGTCAGCACACATTCATAGATTTAGCAGACTTAATTTTCCCATACACAAATAACATGTGACAGACTTTAAAATAACATTGCAGCGTTTATAATACTTTACTACTTTTTTGTTTTGTTTTTGTTTTTTTGACCACACTGTGCAGCTTGTGGGACCTTAATTCCTTGACCAGCAATCAAATTCGAGCTCCCTGACATAGAATTGTGGAGTCCTCATCACTGGATTGCCAGGGAAGTCCCTATAATATTGTATTTTTAAACAATTCAGGTAGTTTTATTCTGTTCCATGTATGTATATTTTTGACAAAAGTGGGAGACTATATGCTGTTCTGTAAACCATTTAAAATTTTATTGATCACTTATTCTATTGTTACTGTCTTTTCAAGTCAGTATATACAGATCCTGCTCATCATTTTTAGTGAGTGTGTTATGTGTTGGTTGTACCTTAGTTTAACCAATTCCTTATTGGTAGACTTTCAGATTGTCTCTGGTTTTTTGTACTAACATTTCAGTTATACATCATGTGTACTCGTGTTTACTTTCTTAGCATAAATTGTAGAATAGGTCTGCTGAATCAAATTATATACATTTTAAGGGCTTTTAATGTCCATAGCTATTTTTTTGAAATACCAACTAGTTTGCTTTTCCTCCAGTAGTATTTGAAAATGGAGAATTTCCTGGCGGTCTAGTGGTTAGACACTTCACTACTCTGGCCCGGGTTCAGTCCTTGTTTGGGGAACTAAGATTCTGCAAGCCGTGTGGGACAGCCCCCCAAAAAAAGTATTTCCAAGTGTTGGAATGTTGAATATATTCCTTTTTCTGCACCCTCTCCTATACTGTGTTCTGTTATTCTTACTTTGCTCATCTGATTGGCAAAAATGTTAAATATCATGTTTGTATGTTTTTATTAGTAAAGTTGAATATCTTTTCATATGTTTGTTGGCCATTTGTAAATTTATGTCCTTTTTCCATTTTTCTATTAAGGTAGTATTCTTTATCTGCTTTTTAAAAAGTTCATTTTATATATTACTTTTGCTAAGCACATAATTATGTGCAAATATCCTGTACTGTTTTAAGTTATTCTATTTTAGGATAGCATTTCTCAAAATATGACTTATAGATCACTTGTAACAGTACCTAGATAATCATTAGAATGCATGTATATCATTCATTTTCCAGAGGTTCAGATTTCTTAGACCCGTGGGGTTTCTATGAATCTGCTGCACATTAAAATTAGGGAACCTCTGATTTGGAAGAAATATGAATTCCTTAATATTTTTACTGTTCCTCTTCTTGTCTCATGGCATTCTACTGTTTTTTTCTTATTTATCTTAATAATCATAAACTACAGTCTTAATGTATTAAGGTTTTATCCTATCCCAGCCTAACAATAATTCTACAAAAATGTTTTGATATATGGAAATTTGAGTGTTAAAGTACATAAAGGAAAGCACTTTTGTAAGTCTGTGAGAAGCATTGTTTGTAAATGAGGCAAAAGGAATAACTGAGGGAAAAACAAGTAAAATAGAGTAGTCAGAAGTATAAGGGGGTTTCTCATCTAGTTAAAAAAACTCAATATTACTTTGTTTCTTCCTCAAGTTTTGTGTGGCCATCTTCTTTGAACCGTAAATTTGGAACCCATACTGCTTGAAAAATAGTCTAAATTAAAAATTTGAAATTCTCATTGTTATGTACATATTCAGTAGGGAGCAATGTTCCCTTTAAGTTTTTTTTAAGTTGCAAGCAGATGAACATGCTGCATAAGGAGCAAACTACAAAAATGCAATTTATATGGATGTTTGATACTGTAGCCAAATAAAGTTTCCAGGGCTTATTTGACACATTTAATGATATGCATAATTGTTACCGTGCTGCATGATAATTAAGCTTAAATATACATGACTGTGTTTAATATCACTTTTCCATAGCCAGACATCAGATTTCTGGGCCCAGCTTGAAGGAGGAAAAAATATGGCAGGCCAAGAAGCTTTAACAAATATTTCTGATATAGAGATTTCCATATTAGAGAAATGAGACGTTTGGGGCAGAGGCTGCTTGTAACTTTGGTGTTTCTAATTCCTAAGGTTGTAGACTTTCCTTTTCCCTTCTTCTACTCAAGACCATATGCTTGGGGGAGAAATTGGGAAGATTCAGCCATGGCTTTACTTTCTCCAAATAGTTTTTTTCTGCCCAGTAATGAATGCTTGGGACGCAGAGGTCCCTGTCATTGGTAGTGCGCAAAGGACAGTTTCTTTCTCTGCTTTAGCCAAGCCAGTTCAAGTTCTCTGTCACAGGCCCTAATATCTATTTGAGTTGTCCTGTTAACCTGGGTCTCTGAGAATTTATGCACCGGACTTTCTCATGTTTTCCCAGCCGAGGTTGTGTACTTCAAACAGAAATATTTGACATCTGTGAAGCAAAAATAAAGTAAAAGCAGACTTGACATCATTACAAAACCAAATGGAAGTATGATAGTTTTAGAATATGCTTTTTTCCTACCAATCCTGCCTTCCACTCTACTTACCCTTCCAGCCCCAAAAGAGATGCATATTTTTGTCCCTAGAAAAAAAGTCAATGTGAAAGTTGCATCCAACTCTCTATGACCCCACGGACTGTAGCCTACCAGGCTCCTCTGTCCATGGCATTCTCCAGGCAAGAATACTTGAGTGGGTTGCCATTTCCTCCTCCAGGGAATCTTCCCAACCCAGGGATGGAACCCATGTCTCTAGCATTGCAGGTGGATTCTTTACCGTCTGAGCCACCAGGGAAGCCCCCAGGAAAGGCAGTGTCAAATCCGACTCTGAAACTTGGTAGAAACTCTTAACTGGAAATCATTCATATTCCACGCTGTAACTTTCTAGAGTTGACTCTTCTCTGCAGCCTGACTGTGTGTATTGAAGCATTTGTTGGTCAAACGTGTTCTCTATCTATGTACTAACATTTTGTACTATCTAAAAGGATGAGGCATTATTCGGAAAATGTCCTGATACTACTTTTAGAATCTTCTGTTTGCCAGTTCAGTATTGGTTGATAGAAGTTGGTCTTTGTATCCGCTGTCATTCAGTAATAAAACTACCTAAAGTTTGACGTTGCTTTACCTTTTATAGAGTACATTATTTTATAATTCACTCATACATCTTTGATAGGGAGGTGCAATTTTTAGAAAGGAAAATTCTGAGCTCAGAGAAGTTAAGTGATTCACATAGTTGGGAAGAGGCTTCAATCCACATCTTTTGATTTCTTTATAGTTTACACCTTTCACAGATACCATCTGCTGGATCCTGGAATGATTAAAACGTATATCATAAAATTTAAATAACTTGTTACTAAGTGTGACAGATATTTAAATAAAATTTAGGACAACAGCATGCAAGTTTTTCAAAATGGATCAATTATGTCTTGTGACAAATGAAAAACTACCATTGTAGATGGGAAATTAAACTATATGTTCTATAAACAACTGAGGGAGGAAATAGTGCTTTCCTTTAAATGCTATTTATGGATTCTTTGGTATATCTATAGTAAGAATGAGAAGATAGAGAAACTGTTGTATTTTTTTCTGAAATACTCATGTATTTGATATCTGTAAGGCAGTATGGTGTCTCTCGTCAAAGTTTGTGATTGTTGTTGATGTTAGCCACACACCCGGCACTTGGAATTTTAGTTCTCCACCAGGGAGTGCACTGGAGCTCAGCAGTGGATGTGTGCAATTTTAATCACTGGACCACCAGAAAGTCCCAAAGGCAGTATTTTAAAATTTCTCTTTCTAGTAGCTGATTGTTAGTGTGTAGAAACGCAACGATTTTGTATCCTGTAACTTTACTGAGCTAATCAAAGTTTTAATATGAAGCCTGTCATATTTTAAGAGGAAATTGCAAATTTCTCCCATTTAAAAAAAAAAAAAATATTTTTCCGATATTTCAGTCGAAGGAAGAAATAGCTCTTCTCCTAAGATGGAATCTGTTGTTTGGGAAAGTGGTTGATCAACTTGACACGTTGGCCACATGGTACCCGATGTAATAAAATGAAAAGAAGAGGCAAGATGATGTCCTTTTCCCATATTGTGAAACCAAAAACAAACGCCTTTTGTGAGACCAATCTAACAAGCCTCTGATGGTGCAAAGAGTAATTCTGTTTGAAGAACTTAACAGTAAGATAGAAGTACTTTCAAGCTGAGACCTGCAGGTGTACAAAGATCTAAAATACATATTGAGTAGGCCTGATCATCTGAATCCCATTTAATCAAGAAAGCATGGCTATGAGTTGGATCATCTGCAATCTGTGGCCTTTGACTATGTTTGTGGGCCATATAGGTAGGCACAGTTTGTTTTCTTTGAGCCTATTACCTTGAGGATGTGCCAGGATTTGCCTTATAACACTGTCTTCATGCCCAATCTTCTGAATCACTATGACCAACAGATGGCAGTTTTAGCAATGGAGGTAAGACTTCATCTATTATTTGACGTGTCATAGAAAATTATTCTTGTATTGCCCTTTTAATCAGTCTAATGAATGTGTTTGATAAACAACAGGAACAACTAACGTGTTATTTTTAACTGCATCTTGTACATTAAAAAGTTATGTCTTTAGGTTCAGACTCTGATAGATTGAAGATTTCATGTTTGGGGGATGTTACTCATCTTAGTTTTCAGATATTATTCTTTTATGAAGAACTTTGAAACATTGGAACATTAGCCTTTCAGAAGTTTAAATTGTTCAAGTTATGGTTACATCTTTTCTGTTATTTGATAATAAGACTTTAAAGAGCAGACTCTAATAATAATATTCATAATCCACTTAGTAAATATTGAAGGTAACATGATTTTGAAAATGGGTTATTTGGTTCAGCCTTTAGGCTGGTGGGTTTACAGTATTTACATTGTCTTAAATACTGATGATGGTATCCTGGTCTCACTATCTTTACATCAATTTAAGAACAGTAAGTCCCAAGCAGTGATAGAGGTTTTGTTGTGTGAAGTATCTGTTTTGACCTCTCAGGACGTCATGAAAATCTGTTGCCTTTCTTGAATTTTTCTAATGATAATTCTTTAGGCACTTTTTAATTATTTTACTTTAGAAGCTATGACAAATTTATGGATATAGTTAATAATAGGTTTAAATAAGTCTGTAGGTGTTTCAACAATGGTTTTAGAATTGTGGACAAAGATATGTGTACCAGATAGGAATTAGGGGGCAGTAAACTGTGACAATAAGAGATAAAAGCTTTGGAATTGTATAAACTACAGCAGCAGTTACCACTTTCTATCTGTAATACTTTGGTCAAGTTACTTGGGCTTTCTTACCATTGTCACTTTGCTTGTAAAATAGAGTTAACACTTTGGAAGATACAAAATGAAGCGTTTATAAAGTATTTGGCACAGTACTTTTGGAGTAAGTTCTCTTAAAGTGATAGATTTTACCATTTTCTCATATTCTAATATTAATGTAGCTACATAGTACATAGAATTTAAAGTTTTTTTTTTTTTTTTTTAAATTTTAGTCTTTAATCCTTTGTTACAGTGCTTTCATCAAATCAAATACTACTTGTTTTGGAATCTTCATTTTATAGTCAAATTCAAAGATTTAGTACTTCCAAGTAAACTAACATAAATCTGGGAAATTTTGTAGAAAGATGATTATTCATAGATTTTGAAACGTAGAGGGCAACTTGTATAGTCCAAATACTTGAAAATATTGTAGAGGTTGAATAAAATATTTCTGCTCTTCCACTGACTACACACAGTCTAACTGGTAAGGAGAGATTTGGTATAGACTGTTAGATTGGGTATATGAAAATGGGTATTGGTTTAATATAGGAATTTGGTTCCTTGCATGGTAGTCCCTGTTGGGTGTTAAAACTACCCAGTTCTCTCACCAAAAAAATGAAGGAGGACTATCTTTGGTTCTGGTATCATTTTAAGTCAGTATAATTCCTTTGGAAAGCAAATAGAGTTGTCAGAAATAAGTCATAAAGATTTATATACTGATTTGGGTTTAACTTTTGCCTCTTTCACGTAGTAGCTTTCAGACTTTGAAATTAAGTCACCTAACATCTCTGTGATCTGGAGAAGGAAACCCACTCCAGTACTCTTGCCTGGAAAATCCCATGGACAGAGGAGCCCGGTAGGCTACAGTCCATGGGGTCGCAAAGAGTCACTTCACTTCACTTCAACATCTTTGTGAAAATCATTTGTGAAAAGGCACTAATAACAAAAATACTTTGCATGGCTATTAGGATTAAATGAGAGATTTAAGTAGCTAGCACAATGCATGATGCAGAATAGATGATCCAGAAGTGTTCATTCTCTTCCAAATTTCATTTCTAAGTGACCCTAGAGAGAAAGTACTAGAAAGACGATGTATTTGTTTCATATGAATTTGCATCTCTCATTGTGGGCTCCTGGGGCTTTCATAATGGTGGCATGGTGAGCTGTCTCTGTCCTCTCTTCAAACATGCCCATATAAGCTAGACATTTTGCTGGCAGTGAGACTGCATCTTTTTGAATTTCACTCATTTTAGGGAGAGCACCTAGATGAGTAAGAGAAAGCTCTGGTGATATGAAGTGATGTTGGGGATAGTTGGCTTGGTTGTCATATCAGGCCAGTGATGCCACTGACCGAGTCTCCTGACAGTCTGAGAGTGTAAGGTTTCTGTAATAGCAAAGGATATGGAAATTCAGCAATCAACACAGCACACTTGCAAATAGAAGTAAGGACTCTTAGATCCTTACAAGGACTTGTCTGCTGATGATACCCTCCTGTCTCTGATCCAGGAACTTTGGATCAGCTTGCCAGCTTTTAGTGGGAGCAAATAATTGGAGCAGGTAACCCCAGCACATTCTTGAGTGTTCTTTGTGGGAATGGATGAGTTGAAAGACATTTCCTAGGTAAAGCATCTTTCAGCAGA
Organism: Bos taurus; assembly: GCF_002263795.3. Taxonomy (NCBI): domain Eukaryota; kingdom Metazoa; phylum Chordata; class Mammalia; order Artiodactyla; family Bovidae; genus Bos; species Bos taurus. The sequence goes on from NW_020191467.1 coordinate 82,136, forward strand.
CCCAGGCTTCAAGCCTGCCTTAGGTTCATTCCCATACTGATGTTTGGTGAAATCAAAATCAGTGCTTCGAATGAAATAATATATGGTATTGAGCTAAGGATGCCAGGAGAGAAATTGCAGAATTCGGGTTATTCCAAATTGGCTTCTTATTGTTCACAATCAACAAGTTGGGTGTTCTTTCATTGTGGTAGAGAATTCCTCCTCAATACTTCGATTGAAATTGGAACATGTTCAAATAAATGGGGTGAATGTCCATTTATTAAATTGGAGAAAAGATCCTTGTTAGTAAGTTTATTTCTCTTACTTTACAAAACGTGCATTTATACACAAACACACACATTAAATTTTTCTTAAGTTCTTAACTTGATGTCTGTCTTTTCCCCAAGTATTGTGGCTTTTGATAGAAACAAGATTGCTCATTGCTGAGTTTGGCACACCATTTTGAACTGTCTCAATTGCCAAGTACACGGTACAGTACAGTTGTCTCCAATGTACAATTGACGTTGTACAGGAGACAGGAATCAAGACCATCCCCAAGAAAAAGAAATGCAAAAAAGCAAAATGGCTGTCTGAGGAGGCCTTACAAATAGCTGTGAAAAGACGGGAAGGAAAAGCAAAGGAGTAAAGGAAAGATATCCCCATTGGAATGCAGAGTTCCAAGCAATAGCAAAGAGAGATAAGAAAGCCTTCCTCAGCGATCAGTGCAAAGAGATAGAGGAAAACAATAGAATGGGAAAGACTAGAGATCTCTTCAAGAAAATTAGAGATACCAAGGGAACATTTCATGCAAAGATGGGCTCAATAAAGGACAGAAATAGTAGGGACCTAACAGAAGCAGAGGATACTAAGAGGTGGCAAGAATACACAGAACTGTCCAAAAAAGATCTTCATGACCCAGGTAATCACGATCGTGTGATCACTCACCTAGAGCCAGGCATCCTGGAATGTCAAGTCAAGTGGGCCTTAGGAAGCATCACTACGAACAAAGCTAGTGGAGGGGATGGAATTCCAGTTGAGCTATTTCAAATCCTAAAAGATGACGCTGTGAAAGTGCGGCACTCGATATGCCAGCAAATATGGAACACTCAGCAGTGGCCACAGGACCAGAAAAGGTCAGTTTTCATTCCAATCCCAAAGAAAGACAAAGGCAAAGAATGCTCAAACTACTGCACAATTGCACTCATCTCACACTCGAGTTCAGTTCAGTTCAGTTCAGTCACTCAGTCGCATCCGACTCTTTGCGACCCCATGAATCGCAGCATGCCAGGCCTCTCTGTCCATCACCAACTCCCGGAGTTCACTCAAACTCATGTTCATCAAGTCGGTGATGCCATCCAGTGATCTCATCCTCTGTCGTCCCCTTCCCCTCCTGCCATCAATCCTGTTCCAGCATCAGGGTCTTTTCCAATGAGTCAGCTCTTTGCATGAGGTGGCCAAAATATTGGACTTTCAGCTTCTGCATCAGTCCCTCCATTGAACACCCGGGACTGATCTCCTTTAGGATGGGACTGGTTGCATCTCCTTGCAGTCCAAGGGACTCTCAAGAGTCTTCTCCAACACCACAATTCAAAAGCATCAATTCTTAGGCGCTCAGCTTTCTTCACAGTCCAACTCTCACACCCATACATGACCACTAGAAAAGCCATAGCCTTGAATAGACGGACCTTTGTTGGCAAAGTAGTATCTCTGCTTTTCAATATGCTATCTAGGTTAGTCATAACTTCCTTCCAAGGAGTAAGCGTTTCTTAATTTCATGGCTGCAATCACCATCTGCAGTGATTTTGGAGCCCAGAAAAATAAAGTCTGACACTGTTTCCACCATGTCCCCATCTCTCTGCCATGAAGTGATGGGACCGGATGCCATGATCTTCGTTTTCTGACATGTTGAGCTTTAAGCCAACTTTTTCACTCTCCTCTTTTACTTTCATCAAGAGGCTTTTTAGTTCTTCTTCACTTTCCTGCCATAAGGGTGGTGTCATCTGCGTATCTGAGGTTATTGATATTTCTCCCGGCAGTCTTGATTGCAGCTTGTACTTCTTCCAGCCCAACGATTCTCATGATGTACTCTGCATAGAAGTTAAATAAGCAGGGTGACAACATACAGCCTTGACGTACTCCTTTTCCTATTTGGAACCAGTCTGTTGTTCCATGTCCAGTTCTAACTGTTGCTTCCTGACCTGCATACAGACTTCTCAAGAGGCAGGTCAGGTGGTCTGGTATTCCCATCTCTTTCAGAATTTTCCACAGTTTATTGTGGTCGACACAGTCAAAGGCTTTGGCATCATCAATAAAGCAGAAATAGATGTTTTTCTGGAACTCTCTTGCTTTTTCCATGATCCAGTGGATGTTGGCAATTAAGTAATGCTTAAAATTCTCCAAGCCAGGCTTCAGCAATACGTGGAAAGGGAACTTCCAGATGTTCAAGCTGGTTTTAGACAAGGCAGAAGAACGAGAGATCAAATTGCCAACATCCGCTGGATCATGGAAAATGGAAGAGAGTTCCAGCAAAACATCTATTTCTGCTTTATTGACTGCGCTAAAGCCTTTGACTGTGTGGATCACAATAAACTGTGGAAAATTCTGAAAGGTATGGGAATACCCGACCACCTCACCTGCCGCTTGAGAAACCTGTATGCAGGTCAGGAAGAACTGGACATGGAACAACAGACTGGTTCCAAATAGGAAAAGGAGTACGTCAAGGCTGTACATTGTCACCCTGCTTGTTTAACTTCTATGCAGAGTACATCATGAGAAACGCTGGGCTGGAAGAAGCACAAGCTGCAATCAAGATTGCCGGGAGAAATATCAATAACCTCAGATATGCAGATGACACCACCCTTATGGCATAACGTGAAGAAGAATTAAAGAGCCTCTTGATGAACGTGAAAGAGGAGAGTGAAAAAGTTGGCTTAAAGGTCACCAGAGAGAGATAAAAAATCATTTACTTGTGCAAGTATAGGAGTCAATGCATTTTCTATTGCCATTTAAGAGAAAGAAATGTGTGGATATCTGCAGGGATACATATTGTGGCTTTGTTTCCATTGTATATCTCAGAACTCCCTACCCTGCCTGCCTAAAGATCAGCCGGATTTCTGGATAGGATGATGCTAGTCTGAAACTCCAGTGACTTGGCCACCTCATGCGAAGAGTTACTCATTGGAAAAGACTGAATGCTGGAGGGATTGAGGGCAGGAGGAGAAGGGGATGAACAGAAGGAATGAGATGGCTGGATGGCATCACACCGATTCGATGACATGAATCTGGTGCTTGGGAGTTGGTGAATGGACAGGGAGGCCTGGTGTGCTGTGATTCATGGGTAGCAAAGTCGCACGCGACTGAGTGAACTGATCTGACCCTCATCTGACTGATGTGTTTTAGGTAACATGTTTACCTGCTGGGCCCTACAAAGATGAATAAGGACCTCAATAGAAGTCTGCGATCAAAGCAAGTGTCCTGGCAGAGGCTGACTAATGGGACAAGTTCGTACCCAATACAATGGTATTATTCCAAAACAAAAACAAAACCAGAAAAAAATAACTAGGTGGGTTATTGGTGAGGAATTATCAAGAGGATTAACTGGAACCCTGTGGGGCATCGCTAGCTCAAAAAAAAATGTAGAAATGGGAGCATGCGCTATATCAACAGTTCGGAGGGTCCCCATAAAAATTTAAACAGAAATTAATCATGCTATCCTAAATCAACTTCTGAGAAATAACCAAACAAAAATAAATTTAAAGCAAGTGTTCTGGAAACAAATATTTATACAATCTGTATTCACAGCAAGCTAATTCCATAATAAGCCAAGAAAGTGGAAGGAACCAAAGTGTCATGATGCAATGAATGATTAACTAAACGTGGGATAAATGCACAAATATTATTCACGTTAAAAAGGAAGGAAATTCGACACTTGTTACGACAATGGCATGATCTGAAAGACATTGTACAAAGTGAAATAAGCCAAATCACAAAAAGGACAATATTTTATGATTTCACCTTAAATGAGATTAGAATAGATTCTGAGAACATGATAGATCATAAATTCAGAGAGAAAGAAAAAAGTAAGAATGGTGGTTGCCAAAGGTGAGGGGAGGGAGAACAGGGAATTAGTGTTTAAATAGTAGTGGTTTCAGTTTCAAAGCTGAAAAAGTAAAGGATAGTGGTAATGACATACAAGGTGACGTACTTAAAGCCACTGGAACTGCACACTTAAAACTAATGACTGGAATGGGGGAATTCCTTGTGGTTTCTGGTTTAGGACTCTGAAACTGTCACTGCTGGGAACTTGGGTGAATCCCTGTTTGAGGAATTAGGATCCCACAAACTGCATGGGCATGCCAAAAAAAAACCAAGAAAAGATTCAAATGTGTAAGTTTTATGTTAATATATATTTTGTGTACATGCATGTAAGTCACTTCAAGTCATGGTCGAACTCATTTGCCAACACTATGGAATTGTAGCCTGTCACACTCCACTGTCCATTGAATTCTCCAGGCAAGAATATGGATTGGGAAAGCCATGCCTCAATCCTCGAGGGATCTCCCCAACCCTAGTCGGAACCCACATCTCCTGCATGGCAGCAGTTTCTTTACACTAGTGCAACATGTATATTTTGCCACAATTTAAAAAAAATTCTGAGGAATACTATCTATAAGTGCTACTATGAAAATAGCCAGGATAATTGTTAAGTAAAAAAAAAAAAAAAAAAACAAGGTAGAGAAAACAAACAGTATGACACTATTACCAAAAGAGCGTGGAAGAATATATAGCTATACACAGATATTATATAGACATTTTCTACAATTACTATAACTTTTAATGGAAGGATAAACAAAAAGCTTTAAAAAAAACAACTACCCCCAAGGGAAGGAAAGAATAAGGTTAGGATTCAGCTGGTAAAGAATCCAAGCTGCAGACTCGATTCATTCCTGGGTCGGGAAGATCCCTTGGAGAAAGGATAGGCTATCCACTCCAGTATTCATGGCCTTCCCCGGTGGCTCAGATGGTAAATAATTTGCCTGAAATTCGGAGAACCTGAGTTCAATCCCTGGGTTGGGAAGAATCCCCTGAAGGAAGGCATGACTACCCACTCCAGTATTCTTGCCTGCAGAATCCCATGGACACAGGAGCCTAACGGCCACAGTCCATTGGGTCTCAAAGAGTCAGACACAAATGAGGGACTAAGCACAAACACAGTCCAGAAACTAGACTCCTCTCAATGTACCTTGTCATACATATCAAGTTGTTAAACATGATTATAAAATAAATTAAACAAAAAAATATTTTTAAGTCGTTCCTCAAAATCAAAATGAAAAACAAACTACACTGTGTATTGAGTTAAACCAAACAGAGGAGTGCTTAACTCTAAAACACAGCAATCTGACTGCACATCCTTGGTGAAATGCATCCTAAGGAACATAAGAAATACAAAAGAAACTTACAGTGCTTTCAGTAATGATACTGATATTATTCTGAAATTATGTAATTCCTGTATACCATAGGTTTCGGTATGAGAAAGAAACAAAAATTCTAAAAATTTTAAAATAAAAACTCTCCAATAATATTTCATTACAAGTTATCAGTATAAACTCATGCTGAACTTTCTTTTTTTAAAAAAGTATTTCCTAGCTCCATCTTTGAAGAGACCTATCAATTACTAACCTAGTATCAATAAGCATAGCACCCAGAGAGCAGTCTGTAAAAATCCGTGAAAATTCCTTCCAACTAAAAGGACCAGCGCTCACAAAGAAAACTGATAATTCAACTTCTGAGGCAGAATTTTACGAAATGAGGTTGGATCATACCAGAAGCAAGGAAGCAGTCAGACGCCACTAGGAATAGTATCAAAAACACTTAGGAGCTATCTGAAGAGGTGCTTCACTGCCAAAAGCAGGAACAGACCTGAGCCACAACAAAATATAACTGCAAATGGACTGAAACACATAAAATAAATAAATCCATGACTTCATAATGATACTTGAAAGGAGAATGATGATATTTGAAAGGAGAAAGATCTCATGTCCACTTTGAAAGATTCTTAATGAATCAATTTATTATCCCTAAAACTAACAAAGGAGAACAGTTGCATATTTACTGTCTTTTTTATATAAACTGAAACAAGAGTAACTCAACAGTCCAATAATCAAAATGAGGAAGTTTCTGTTGATAAAGTATTCTAGTGAGAAACGAAGAAATGACAGAATATCACCATTTTACAAACCCCTAATAAAATTCTTGACCTAGGGAAAACATCGACGGCTGTTAAAATTATACAGAGTAACAAGCAGATATTACAGGGCCTTGGAATATTCTTTCAAACAAAAACAGACCGAGGAACATGGTCAAAAGCATCACAGGGATGCAAACAGCAAAATAAAGTCTGAGACAATCTGCAGGGCAAGTGTGTTACGAGAAAAAAGGAAGATGGGAAAGGGAAGGAGAAACTATAAATTAGGAAGCATATCAGTTCAGTTCAGTAGCTCAGTCATGTCCAACTCTTTGTGACCCATGAACTGCAGCAATGCCAGGCCTCGCTGCCCATCACCAACTCCAGAGTCTACCCAAATCCATATCGATCGAGTCAATAATGTCATTCAACCACCTCATCCTTTGCCGTCCTTCTCCTGCCTCAAATCTGTCCAGCACCAGGGTCTTTCCAATGAGTCAGCCTCTTCGCATCAGGTGGCCAAAGTATTGGAGTTTCAACTTCAACATCAGTCCGTCCAATGAAACCTAGGACTGATCTCCTTTAGAATGGACTGGTTCCATCTCCTTGCAGTCCAAGGGACTCTCAAGAAACCTTCTCCAACACCACAGTTCAAAAGCATCATTCTTCAGTGCCCAGCTTTCTTTATAGGCCAACTCTCACATCTATACATGACCACTGAAAAACCATAGCCTTCACTAGACAGACCTTGTTAGCAAAGTAATGTCTCTGCTTTTTAATACGCTGTGTAAGTTGGTCATAACTTTCCTTCAAGGAGTAAGCATATTTTAATTTCATGGCAGCAATCACTATCTGTAGTGATTCTGGAGCCCCCAAAAATAAAGTCAGCCACTGTTTCCCACTGCGTCCCCATCTCTCTGCCATGAAGTGATGGAACCGGATGCCATGAATGCTCCGTTTTCTACA
>NW_020191468.1:0-29216 GCF_002263795.3 Bos taurus
AGCACATTTTTCGTCTTTCTACCCTTCTGAATTTCGCCGGGACTAGGAGACACAAAACATGTGCTGAGTCTCTCTCTTCCTATCGGTGCTGTCTCCAAACAGCTTGAAGGACAGAGGAGAGGTTTTTCATGCCCGGTAGTGAATTGATAGCACGTAGTGTTGACACTCTCTATTGACCTCCTACGTTTGGTCTTCCCGACGGAGAGCTGAGAGGCTTAAGCATGGAGTGCCAGGTTCTGCATATCTATGGGAAGTTTTTGTCTTAAAGCCTATGCTAACTGTACTTTGCATTTACCGGAACCACACACGAGAACGTTTTCTTGTTTTCTTCAGTTCTGTCGCATAAACAATAACGTCGAAACTTGAAGACCTCTAGGCACCCTTCTTGATGATTCATTTCGAGCAACCCGATGGGAGTTCGGAGAGGTATACTGCATACGGCGATCAAGAGCAGACGTATACTCGAGAATGCCACTATATCGCGACGGTGCCAGGAGATCCAAACCGATCTCCTATCTCTGCGTAAAATGGGGAGATTCAGCACTGCACGAATTGCGTGCCTCTGTGGCTGAGGGAATGGTCCGGAGGACCTGATGCTAGGCCAATCCCGGCTGAACTGCGCGAGAGATAGCGTCTTTGGCACACCTCTTCGACGAGATTCGAACATTATTAGGGCGAGGAAGACTAGAGTGGCGTGGCGCACCTGCCCATTTCCGAGTTGCAGGGACGAGAGAGAAAGGAGCATACAGGGGGGACGACAGAGGATTGAGGGTTGGCCCTCGCGGAAAACTCAGGCCTCCGAGGATGGCATCACTGACTCGATGGATGTGAGTCTGTAGCCCGGGAGGGGTGGAACATACCTTAGGTAGTTTTGGGTTGATGACAGGAGAGCCTGGCGTTGGCTGCGATTCATGGGTTGCAAAGAGTTCAGCTTACCGCTACTGAGCGGAACTATTCGAACTTGAGATTCTGGGCACTGAATCTCCGAGGAATACAAAAGTTTTTTGCTATTACACGTCATCAAGCCGGTATAGCTCTGCCAGTATACCTACTTCCTAGAACACGGGAATAAATTCAAGTTGATTAATAAGGTTTTGAAGGTGTCATCTCGGAATTACTTTGTTTCAACGTCGCTCGATTATTATGACTTGATATTTGTGTCAGATTCCAGTAGTAACACATTGTTTTCCTGCGTAGATGCTATCCCGACCGCGAGATTGCGCTCGCGTAGGCAACGTGCAGCCAGACATCCATGTGGCTTGTCATCATAATGTTTGTTGGCTTAGGTCAAGATTTCCTAATTCATCGTGTGGCCACACTCTTTCGACGATTTTTCCTTGAAGTGGTATATAAAGACATAGTTTAAGAGCTTATTGCTTTTCGAATGCCACAGGCTAAATTAAATAGTAGGCCACCATATTTAAGACATATTTTCTATCTAGGAACTATCTCGAGGTTATTCCTAGCTATTCTTTCGAAGGTCTCCTTACAAATGACAGTGACTATTGATTCGCCCTCGTTGGATTCACGGTTGGGGTGGCTTGCTCAACATTGCTTATGTGTGTACGGGGCACTTCAATCATCGTAGTGCATGCAATAATGGGAACATCCTCTTCGCCTACTTCGAGAGCTGCAGACGAGTGTTAGCTTCTATTGTGGGCAGCTCACTGCCGTATGGACTATCTCTAGAGGTTCAGTTAGCGACGATGCGTTTATTCTAGCTGTTCATTACTTTAATGTCGCGAGATACTAGTACTTTAGAGACTTCAGTAGTATGAAAGTGCCCATCGCGTTCCGTATACATCTTGCCTGCGGGAGAATTGTACATCACTCTGGTGAGGGATGATATTCACAATCAGCACGTGTTCTCACATATGGCATGCTCGCAGTGCGCTCACGATTCTTTCTATCTGTATAGACATGGGTTATTGTAACGGTGGCTAGAGGGGCTATAGGGTATAGACGCTTGTAAGGACATGTTCGTTTGACCGTGTTAGGGCGCATGGTGGTCGACTGAAGTCTGTGGCTCGCATAATATGTCAGGCGCTTGGGAAGAAGAGTATCAAAGGCCATGGACCCCTAAGCTGGAGGAGAGGAAGGCTAATGTACCTTTGTCTTCTTTGCTGTTAAGCTGGCAAGTTAGCACTCTTTATTTATTTTTGTGTAGTGTAATCATGTTCCCTTGAACGTTCTGAATTACACTACCCTTCCTATCGCATGCTCGCCTACCCACGTTTTTCCTCTTTGGACGTCAGGGATGAACTCACATTCTCTCTCTTCTGTACTCACTGTGCAGGTTGACAGCACGGTCCTTAGATAGCTCGCAGGCAGTTTGGTTATGAAGCTGACCGAGCGGTGGAAACCAGTTGGTTCTCGTGCTGTGATTTTCTCTATTTCTCGGTAACTTGCTCGTCGTCGTGTGTGCAGGATGGCTCATCCTTCCAGCAGCAGTGAACCGTAGTGTGTGTGTGTCGTGTATGTGATTCTTATTTTTGATGCCTCCTGTGTGATGCACCAAGTGAGTGGACCTTGAACTTGCTTCCTGATACAGCAGGTTCCTGAGAAGGGACTGCGTTGGCCTGCATGGCACCTAGTTAAGTGCTTCCTGGACTGAAGGACTCCTAATGCACAGTTCTGCTGGAAAACTGATTATTGAGACGAGGACAGATATGCGGTAGATCTCCCAGCAGGCGCCCTAGCAGATATAAGGACAGAGAGGGACAGAGATCCGCCCACAGAAGCCTCGCAAGAGTCAGATGAGCCCGTAGGGCATTTAGTAGAAGATGGGTTCACATGGTACACACCAGAGCGAGCCTCCTCCTCGTGACTCGAGAGAGCGTGAAAATTTGAGACGAGCGTCTTGTATTCCGTCCTCCGACTGTGCACGGACGGTGGACATTCAGTGGCCCGGTGGGAAACCGAATATCTTCTAAGGATCCAGGTTTGACACACGATATATTATCGGTGGGATTCTGTAGCTTGCAACAATTTGTCTAAAATGAATACTTTTTCTGTTTTAGCCGAAACATGCACGGAAAAACGCTATACCTGTGCTCGATTGTAGTACTCATTCATCGCGAGAGATGGTCTCGGCTTGGGCACAAAACTTGGATGACTCGGTTCTATTGGAGGCACGAGCCCACACTTGAGTGACTTGTTGTATTTGCAGTCGCACCAACCGCGAAGAAATCCGAAATCATGAGGGGGCACATACGGAATGGTTAGAAACCAACCAGCGAGGCACGTCATAAAGTGATTCTAGCTTGCACCAGGTGTGGTTTGGATGCTTGTTTTTCTTCCTTATAGGTTACTCGACCGGGGTAGTAAAATGTTCATAAAAAGCTGACACCCGCTTCTCGCAGAGAGGAGCTACTTCCAGGGTGATCGACTCCTCGTTCTCCGGGTCTAGTGTATCGCATGGAGGAAATCAATAGGACGTCGTGCGGCCGAATCGGATCCAACGGTTGACAATACCTCTAGAATACTCTATCTGAATTTCAGCTTGTACAGTTGTGAACTGGACTTAATATGTGCAATCCTCTGGAAAATGTTTTTTACGTCATTGTCTTTTCATTCGCTACCTCCCTCTGCAGTTGAAGTCAAGTGGCACAATTAGTTCACATTATGCTCCTCATTCGACCTCCTATATACAGACAGGTGTATACAGTGACGAATCTTCTCTCCGTGGAGCGCTGCTAGCGGGTAGTTCTTGCCCAACCATGGTGACAGATGAAGAAGGGCTCCTTCTGCTGCTTGGTCGATGTGATTAACAATATCATTGGAGCATAGTGGAATTATGGATCCGAATTTCTATGTCTCGGGGAAAAATTTTCTAGACATATACGACTCTTGGTTGCTCCATGCAAGATGTCTCAGCTCTACCACATCGGATGTGCTTGGCGAAGGTGGACAAAATCAGTACTAACGCTCCTTTCGCCTTTATAATCTACCTTCTCTATCCCTTTCGTCGACCTGGACTCTCACAAGGAGTACAACAAACACTAGCAATTCCAACATAGTATCGCAGAAGCCCAATTCCATTATTTACTAGACGGACTGGAGGGGAATCATACGGGCATTTCCAGGAAGGTAGCAAGTAGGATTAACCCAGCCACTGCCGCGAATGGAAGGCAGGATAGAACACACACACACACGTGTAGTCTTTCCAGGGCCAGTTCCTGCTTATCAGATACGAGGGTTATCTCCTGTGAGGCGCACCAACCGAGGAGGGTTTGAGTCAATCAAATGGAGGAGCAAGGCAGCTAGAGTTCACAGGACAAAGATCCAGTGATCTTATTCGCAAAGCAGAAGTTAGAGACACAGATGTAGAGGAACCAGGTATGACATCAAGGGGGAAAGGGGAGTTGAAGAATTGGGAAGTTAGCTCTCTCTCTCTCACTATTGTGCTATGTGTACATAAATAACAAATGAGAAACCTTACTCATGGCACAGGGAAATATTGGATGCTTCGTGGTTACCTAAATGAAAAGGAATCCAAAAACGAGGGGAATTTTGTTATACGTATAGTAGATTCACATTTTGCTTTATCACAACATGTAATCAGTATACTTCAATAAGAGTTAATATAAAAAGAAGGAGAGAGAGAAACATGAAAGTCCAGTGATGAGAGAGAGTGGGAGAGAGAGAGAATGCTGGGATATGAAAGGGTCTCCCTCAAGTACTCAGCAGAGTCATGATGGGGTATTGTTATGAAGAAAGTGCCTGAGGCCAAGGAAAGAATGTTTTAAAAAGATCCTGCTGCAATGCCTGGTGCTCACACAGGACAAGCAATTGTATTCGATCCCCCCAGACAGAATGGACTCCTCCTAACTCCTGGGCCATTGGGAAGAACATTCAGAAAACTCTTGTTACAGTATTGGGAATAAGCAGCTCTAGACTGACCTACCTAAAAAAATCACGAAAGGAAGATCAAAGGGATCAAACCATTTACAAGTCACTCAAATGTACCCAGATAAAACTCAAGAAGATTTGTAGAATACCAAAACAGCCAGTGCCCCCAAATGGGAAACTCTGACAATGCTTGGCCTCCAATCAAAGGATGCCAGTCATGCAAAGAGGCAGGAAAATGACAGGTAAGGAGGAGACAAATGAATGAATGAATCAGTCAATGAAACTGAGCCAGAAGGGACACAATGTAAAAATCTGCAGAGAAGACTTGAACAGTTATCATGATGGTATACATGCGTCCAAAATGTTAATTAGAAACACAGAACATACAAAAATGGCAAAAAAACAAAACGAAACAAAACAAAAACAAACTTTAGAGCTGAAAACTATAACATCCAATGCAATAAATTCACCAGATTGAAGAGCAGATTAGACATGGCAGAAAACAACATAAACAAGATTATGGAGCACAAAGCAATGAAAAGCTGTTCACAGTATCCAAATGGAAACTCACTGTCAAAATAAAATGCTTTTAATGAACACAGTGTCATTGAAGAGTCATTGTTTTTCAGTTGCTAACCTGTGTTTGACTCTTTGTGACTCCACTGACTGCAGCACTACAGGCCTCCCTGTCCCTCAATATCTCTCAGAGTTTGCCCAAGTTCGTGTTCGTTGAATCGGTGATGCCATCCAGCCATCTCATGCTCTGTTGCCCTTTTCTCCTTCTGCCTTCAAACTTTCCCAGCATCAGGGACTTCTCCAAGCAGTCTGCTCTTCTCATCAGGTGGCCAAAGTATTGGAGTTTCAGCATCATCCTTCCAATGAGTATTCAGGGTTGATTTCCTTTAGGATTGACTGGTTTGGTCTCCTCGGCATCCAAGGGACTTTCAAGAGTCTTCTCTAGCACCACAGTTCCAAAGCATCAGTTCTTCAACATTCTGCCTTCTTTATCGTCCGACTCTCACATTGGTACATGACGACAAGAAAGATCACAGCTTTGACTATATGGACCTTTGTGGGCAAAGTGATGTCTTTGCTTTTTAACACACTGTCCAGGTTTGTCATCGCTTTCCTTCCAAGAAGCCAGTGTCTTCGAATTTCATGGCTGCAGTCACCATCCGCAGTGGTTTTAGAGCCCAAGAATAGAAAATTTGTCACTGCTTCCACATTTCCCCCTTCTATTTGCCATGAAGTGATGGGGCTGGATGCCATGATCTTAGTTTTTTTTTTAATATTGAGTTATAAGCTGGCTTTTGCACTCTCCTCTTTCACTCTCATCAAGAGGCTCTTTAGTTCCTCTTTGCTTTCAGCCACTAGGGTGGTGTCATCTGCATGCCTGAGGTTGCTGATATTTTTCCCAGCAATCTTGATTCCAGCTTGTAACTCATCCAGCCTGGCATTTCCCCTGATGTGTTCTGCATTCAAGTTAAATAAACAGGGAGACAGTAAACAGCCTAGTTGTACTCCTTTCTCAATTTTGAACCAGTCAGTTGATCCGTATAAGGTTCTAACTGTTGCTTCTTGACCTGCATACAGGCTTCTCAGGAGACAGGTAAGATGGTCTGGTATTCCCATCTCTTTTAGAGTGTTCCACAGTTTGTTATGATCCACACAGTCAAAGGCTTTAGTGTAGTGAAAGAAACAGAAGTAAATGTTTTTTCTGGAATTCCCTTGCTTTGTCTATGATCCAGCAAATGTTTGCAATTCGATCTCTGCTTCCTCTGCCTTTTCTAAACCCAGCTTGTACATCTGGAATTTCTTGATTCAAGTTGAATGCTGAAGCCTACCTAGCTTGAAGGATTTTGAGCATAACCTTACTAGCATGGGAAGTGAGCACAATTGTCCAGTACTTTGAACGTTCTTTAGCACTGCCCATTGAATGGTAGCACATCACTGAAAGACCTGATACACGGGTGACTGATGCTCCTGAAAATACCCAGGGACGAGAAACAGTTTTTGGAGGAACAATGTCAGATAATTTCAATCATAGTAAAGATGATAAACCCACCGATCCAAGGAGCCAAATGAACAAAATGAATGAGCACAACAGCACGGAAAACACACATCTAGTCGCATCGTAATTAAAGTGCTCAAAGCCATTGAAAAAGCATATAGTCCCCGAGGGACCAGAGGAAAAAGACCGGATACATATGGAAACAAAAGTACACATGTCAGATTTTATCAGAAGCATAGAAGTGAGGGACTTCCCGGGTGGTCCAGTGGTTAAGACTTTGCCTTCTTGGTGTGAGTTGGATCCCTGGTTGGAGAGCTAAGACCCAACAGGCCTCATGGGAAAAAAAACAAAAACAAAAACAACAAAAAAAACCATGAAACAGAAGCCATATTGTAAAAAATTTAATAAAGACTAAAGGAGAAGAGAGATGCATGGAAGTTATAATACAGTGGAGCAGCCTCTTCAAAGCACAGAAGCCAAAATAGTCAAGGTGGAATTGTATCACTACGCACCTTTAAAGTCCTTCAATATGAAGGTGAATAATGACCATTACAGACATACAAATGCTGAAAGACTTCAGCAGCAGCAGACCCACTATACAAGGAATGCTAAAGGAATCCTCCAGGAAGAACACCACCAGATGGAAATCTGGATGTACGCACAGGGAGGAAGGAAAAGAGAAATGGTATCTGTATGGGGAAAATAAAAGATTTAAAATGTAAATCCCTATAGAAATATGTAACGGATTAAAACACAGAACAGTGGATTTGTTACATGCTCAGTAAAGGAGAAACGTAAAGAAATATGGTTACTGGTTTCACTGCTTCAGGAAATTCTGGACTCCCAGGGACCTGGCAAACCTCCTGTGCACCATGACGCCGGACAGGAGGGAAGCAGTAGAGGAGCCCTTTTGCCTTTCCCGGAAAGCTTGCGCAGCGTAGAAAGAACCACCCAGCTTTTGAGTGTTTCAAGGAAGGCGTTCCTAAGGTGTGTTTAGAACAACCAACCTTTCCGTGAACAGCCCAACGCACTAATAGATGGCGCCACAGAGACACGCTCGAGTAAGGTACTTCTCATCCCCATGGATGGGTAATTACCCGCTTCCACGACCGGTGGAGCCACACACATTTCCGAGGGCAGAAACGCGCCAGAGACGCCCCGGGCCGGAGCCGAGGGGGCCAGAGGGAGGTTGGACGCCGGGTGGGCTCCGTACTGCTTCTTTCGGTTCTTTGCTCCGCCTTCACCCGGCCGTCCGCACCGCTGGTGTTGCCCTCCCTCGGCTCGGCCGCGGTCGGTGGGGCGGGAGCCGGAACCAGCTAACCGGGAAGGTGGATCCAAAGGGACGACTGCGAAGAGCTGGAAAAGAAGCCGGCGAGGTGGGGACGAGGACAGCCAGACTTCCCAGAAGGAACGTGCCGCATCTGGGAGATGAGAATTGGTGTTTGGTTTGATTTTGTTTCCTTTTGTCACAATATATCAGAATTGAGAGACAGAGCGGGGAAACCGATGAGCGAGCATGAAAGAGAGAAAACGAATAGCTGCAGTTCCCAAGAATAAAGCAGCGCAAGGATCGAAATCATTTTACGTCAAAGGACAGACATTAAAGACCGTTCTCATGGCGTGGTATGTGGCACGCCGTGATCGTATAGTGGTTAGTACTCTGCGTTGTGGCCGCAGCAACCTCGGTTCGAATCCGAGTCACGGCATGGCCTCCGTGTTTCACGTGGCGTCTGACTTCTTTTTCTTCAACACGGTAATGGTCTGCACTGGGTTCTGCAACATGTGACCGCCCATTCTATCCGAGATAAAAATTATTAAGGTGTATTCACAGAACAAGATGCACCAATCATGAATGAACAGCTATTTGATGTGAAATAATCACCAAAATCAAGAGGTACAAATTTTTTTATCAACCAGGTATGGAAGATACACTTTGATACATGGATGAAGCCCTTTGGCACGTTTCCCAGGTAACGCCTATCCGTCCCCTGCTACTTTAAACTATTGAGTTTGTCCTTTCCTCAGTTCACCTGAATGAATATAGACATTTTCCTATATAGGGATTATCAAGCAGAAATTCTGAAGTCGATTTCACCCTAGTAGGGAAATCACAGAGGTCAGAACGCCGTGAAGGCAACGGACAAGACGTTCCATTGGAGAAAGCACCTTCAAGATCACGGTATCTCTGCTGCCAGCTAACTATAAGCATGGACCCGTCGGGCCACCATCTTTCACTCAGGGTCGCCCTCCTCCCCTCTTCCACCCTAATTCCAGCAAAGATCTCCCAATCCTCTTGCCCCTCCCCACACAGGCAGAGCACCCACTCTCACCTACTGGACTCACCGCCTTTCATCAGCTCTTCCGGTACCACATACATGTACAGCCACTGTTGCTGCCTCATCTACCGCTACCTCTGCAGGCTTGGTCCACACCCCTGGCCCCTGCCCACCAGCCCCTCTCCCTGGCCTCACCTCTTGCCCTACAGTGGACATAACATTTGTCCTAACAGGTCTTCTAAGCGAGCTTCCAAGGGAAAAGGGGAAACGGTGCCCACTGCCTGGTAGAGACCAAGGGGATTCCAAACAACAGCAGCTGGAGAGTCAGGGCATTTCCCTGGATCACCATCTTATTGATATTCTGACGTTGATTTTTACATGAACCATCTGCTTATGCTGCTGATATCAGTTTTCCCTTTATGGTAGTGAGATGAATTGGCCGTTCAAAGTACTCAGGGAAATGAATGTGAAATGAATAGGTTGAAAGAGAATATTTTAAAAACATGTTCTGCACTTGCTCAACTGAAAGTGGGTGGAGATGGTAAAAGCCCGGGAGGCTGGGCGTGTCCACTATTGCCGGGCCAGTCACTGGAGCTAAACCTGTCGACACTGGGAATACCCTGAGCCTGGGCCCCTGTCTCTGAGAGACACTTAGGAAAATCCATCTTCACCTCAGCGACGGACCACAGCACCTGGTTCCCTTTTCCTGTGAAGCCTAAGCCAGGGATCACAAAGGTAATATTTTAATGACCAGAAGCTATAAGAAAATACTTTTGACATATTTACTCATTCGGGAAATAAACGTCACACTTACAAGGAGATATCATTACACAGCCTCCAGCATGACTGCTTTTTAAAAATTCGTGCACTAAGTGCCGACAAATGTGGAGCACTTGCACCTGTAGCAGCCAGTTCAAAGTCATTCTAGAAGACTGTTGGCAGTTTCTAATAAAGTTCATCTTGTACCTACTTCATGACCCAGCAATTGTAGTACTTCTATGAATGCCACAATATAGAAGAAGTTGGTATGGGATATTCATCAAGAACACCAGTTAACACCAAAAAATCCCAACAAAATTACTCCAATAATACCAAAGTAGTGAAATGTGCATAACACTATGAATATGTTTAATGAACAAAATGTTGCATGAAAGCAAGGTCAGTTACCAAAAATGTAGCTTCCTTCATTTGAATTTCAAGAGCAGGCAACAGTACACTCTTGCAGTAGACCTCAGAATGGTAACACAATAAGCGATCTAGTGTAGGAATTGCCTACAAAGTGGCTCAAGTGACATTTCAAGGGTGGGGGAAATTTTCTACACCTTGATCTGGGTGCTGATTACGTTTGCAAAAATTCAACAAACTGTGCCTATAGTTCAATGATTTACTGTTTCTGTAAAAATCAGTGGATGGTGGATGAAAAGGAGCTGGTCTAGACCATGATGACTAGTTTGCATTTTATTGTAAACCTTTTAAATACGCCTTCTCCTTTAGTGTAAGAAAACCTCACTGATATTAGAAATATCTTTACCAGAAAACAACAACAACAATGACCATGTTATCTTGTTAGTGTAACTATAGGCAAGGCTCCTTGAAGGGCAATATTTAAACTTTGGGGATGTGTTCTTCTCACAGGGAGACAAGCAGTTGTTCTAGGTTTTGCTTTGACTGGCAGGTTTGGGCGCTGTGGGATTTACTCCTCTTCTTGCTGCATTTTGCTTCCAGGCCAGTGGCAAATTCTGCTCTCCCACCACTGCTAGGGGGCAAAGCTGGTGCTGGAATTAAAAGTAAATGGATAGAATATTACTCAACCAAAAAAAAAAAAAAAGGATGAGGTAATGCCAATTACAGCAACATGCATGGACCAAGAGATTGTCATCCTAGTGAAGTAAGCCAGGCAGAGAAAGACAAATATCATATGACATCGCTTATACGAGAAATCTAAAACACAAAATAAAGCTAATACAAAGAAACATATGTACAAAACGGAAATAAACCCACAGACATAGAAAACAACATTATGGTTACTGAACGGGAAAGGGGGAGGGGTAAATTAGAAGTTTGGGATTAATATATACATACTACTACTGTGCAGAAAACAGATTAACCAACAAGCACCTCGGGTATAGCCAGGGACCTATACTCAATATTTGTAATAATCTGTAAGGAAAAATAATCTGAAGCAAAACTAGATGTATATGTGTGTGTAACTGAATCACTTTGTTGTACACCTGAAACAAACACAACATTGAAAATCAACTATAAGTCAAAGTAAAAAAAGAAAAAAGGCAAATGGCAAGACAGGCTATAGACACTACCTTGCCTTAGCCTGGATCTGAACCGCGCGTGCACACACACACAGACAGGAGGACCTATGTCCCAGGATCTCCGGGGAAAGCAGGTCACCGGGAATCCTGGAATTCACGAAACAGTAGGCTCATCATCTACCCTGTAAACTCATTTTACTAATGAAGTTTCTTCCACTGTTTGTAGTAGTCTCTATTTAACCTTTCCCATATGCTTTTCCAATTAATTTGGTTCTATTCTTTTCCTCCATTTTCCATCCACTGGATATAGAAGAAGCCAAAGAATTCCAGAAAGACATCTGATTCTGATTCATGAACTACTCTAAAGCCTTTGACTGTGTGGGTCACAACAAACTGTGGAAAATTCTTCAAGAGATGGGGAAAAACAGACCACCTTACCTGCTTCCTGAAAAACCTGTATGCAGGTCAAGGAGAGATGAAACCAGTCAGTCCTAAAGGAAATGAACCCTGAATATTCCTTGGGAGGACTGATGTTTGTGAAGCTGAAGCGCCAAGTCTCACTCCCTGGGGCGGGCCTCCAGTTTTGTTTAAAATACGAATCTAAAAGTTTGCAAAGAAGTGCCGTTGTTTCCGCCCGGTTTCGAACCAGGGACCTTTCTCGTGTGAGGCGAACGTGATAACCACTACACTACAGAAACCACATGGCTACTACCGCCTAGTGACATGCTCAAGAAATGCATGTTTGGACACAGCTGGCCTTCAAAATTTTCAAAGGAAGAAGCCTCTGGAAGCCCAAGTGATCCCTCAAGTAGGATCTGGGGTTCCTGAAAGGCCCTGACTTAGGGTTCCTCACCTCTCCCAGAGCGAGGTCCCTGTGGGTACCCAGGCAGTTAGACCTCAGGATGCCCAGAATCTGCTCTTCACTCCCCCAACTCTTCTCCCAGGCCAAAATTTCAGGCTCCTCTGTGAACTGCAGCTGGTCAGTTACTCTTTCTATTAGCGAGGTCCAGATGCTTTCAGACCTTGATAGTTGAAAAGCAAACATCAGAGCGATGCAAACCTTTGGGATTTGTCTTCCAAAAAAAGGAGTTGGAATGGAGGCCCCCAGGTGAGACCTGGGATCCCAAATATCTCTAAGGACCACAGATGTGGGAAAGGGGACAGCGTCAATGGATTATGCTTTCTGGGAAGGCCCCAGGGTTCCGAAAGAAACTCTGGGTCTTTCCCCTTCCACCCCTGTGGTAAGGGTGTTTTCCCACCTAACCTGATGCCTCTATTGGCTCAGACCGAACACACTTCTCTTTGACACCAGTCTTTCAGACCACACTTCCAACTTGTCAGAAAATCCTATTTTTCTTTGGTTAGTTATGCATTTTGAGGCACATAATCTTTTTCTTGGTCTGATCTCCTCCCTCCTTCCTTTCCTCATAAAGGCCGGGAGATGGATTCAACTCGAGAGTCTCCCTCCTTTGAAACTTTAGGGTTTGTGTCTTTTAACCTTGAGTGTGTGAGGCTGGGCCAAGGTCGAGAACTCTTTTGGCCAGGTCAGTCAAGATTGGCCTCTCCGTGGCCTGTCCTCCAGTGTCAGGGCAGAGCCGGGCCACCTCAGCATGGCCCCTGTCTCGGGGTCTAGAGCCCCACGCAGGCATGGCGCCACGGGAGAAGCTTCAGCCGGCAGCGTGGGATTCAGTACGCCGGGAGCCAGCAAGGCGCACCCGGGTGCACGCGGTGAGTTTTGGTTCTCAGAGAGCGGGTGCCCTCCGGCCCCCTGGTTCTGATCCCGCGAGCAGTAACCTCCCGGCCAGAAGAGACCAGTAGGAGAAGAGCAGCATCTCCTTCAAGCCTTGTCCACTCAGCATCCACAATGGTCTTGAAGAGACACAGTGAGAAGTGGTAATAGATTAGGGGAAAAGAAGAAATCCTGGTGATTTCCCTCATTGAAACACCTCATGAGGATGAAGTGGGAGCCTGCAGGGACCCAGTCCTCCTGGCGCTGCTGAAGGCCAGTCTAGTTCCCACCAGTTGCTGGAGCCAAAGCAGACAACCTTGGGCAGGTGACCAAGTGAGTAAGCAGTCCTTCTTCCTCTCCAGCTGCATTGCACTTGAACTTGCAGCCCTGGAACGTATCCCCTTGGCTTTTGATGGATTCTAAAGAAGTAACACAGGTTTCTTTCTTTTTTTCATAAATTTTTTTTCTCCAAGTTTTTGAGACATAATTGACATAACACTTGTGAGTTGAGCATGTTGATTGGATACAGTTATATATGGCACAATGATTCCCACCAGAGCATTAACTGGCACCTCCATCCCATCACATAATTCTCATTTCTTTTTTGTGATGAGAACATTTATGATCCAGTCTCTTGCAGTTTTCACGTATACATACAATGAAGTGCTTCAACGAAGTTTACACCCAGGTAACTGACATCTTAAGATGTGATAAGAAATCCCTGAAAGTCTAGTGTTTAGAACTTGGTGCTTTCGCAGCTGTGGGCCAGGGTTTGTGCACCTAAGATCCCACAGTCTGTGTTCATCATGCACGCTCAGTCATATCCAACTCTGTGGGACTCCATGGACTGTAGCCCACCAGGCTCCTCTCTTCATGGGATTTTCCAGGTAAGAATACTGCAGTGGCTTGCCATTTCCTACTCCAACAACAGATAGGTTTCTTCTTAATGCACTTATTAAGGTGGGTAGTGGCTGGTGGCCAGATGGCACAGCGTGCTTTGTTTGCTGATATGGCAGGCAACCTTTTTCATTCACATTCCTCCCCTCTCCCTTCAGATCTCATTTGTTTGGCTGCACCCATTGGATTCCATGGGCAAGAAAAGACCTGGAAATGCTGGTTGCCAGGGTCAGCCTCAAGCACACAGATCAGGGGCAAAAGCTAGACAGGAAACCAGGACCAGGAATGGCAGAGAATATTCAGCCCAAATGTAATGAGCCCAACATTCAGGGCCTCCTATTAGTCCTGGTGCCACCACTTAACATCCTTTTGACCTTGGGTCAACTCCAATTTGCTAGGCCAATTTTTGCAAGTGTCTTATGAAAAAAATAATAAGTACTTCATAAAATTATTGTCTAGATTAAATGGGATAATCAAATAACACAGCTGGCACAGAAGGTGGCCAATATTAAGTATGTTCTGGGAGGAAACAATCAAAGATAAGCTGGCACTTCAGTCTTCTGTAACATTTGAATACATTTTTAAATATTTCAATAAATTTTGTCATTGAATGAAACATCCATTCACAAAATAAATGTATATTAAAGAATAGAAAATTTTAAATGGAATTTATAAAACATATGACCACAAAAGGGACTGCTTATAGTAGCTTTGTTTATAATAGCCCCCAAATTGAAAAGTATTCAAATGTCCAGCACAAAGTGAATAGATACAATTGTGACATATTCACTCAAAGGAATACTACTCTTCAATAAAATGAAAGAAATTCCTGATCCATGGCAATGATATGGATTAAAACATCACCCTAAGTGATGAAAAGAGTACCATACTCTGCGGAAGCCACCTATGGGAATTACTAGATGAGGCAAACTAATCCCTAGTGACAAGAAACTAGATCATTGAGTACCTGGGACAGGGAGTGGCAGGGGGATTGATGGCAAAGGGGCCCAAGAGGATATTTTGGAGTACTGGAGATGTTCCTGAACTGGGTAGTGGTTCTATGGGTATGTTCAGTGGTCAAAAGTCATCAAACTTGAAATGGATAGATTGTAGTATTTTTAAAATTAATTCTTAAGAAATTTGATATTTTAAAAATAATGAGAAGAATCATTCCAAATTTTAATAACTCAATGACACTCATTATTATTATTAGCATTAGAGTGTTCCTTTAGAAATGTATGTCTCTTAAAGTAAACAATTTGATTGAAAGTTCAAGTTTCTTCATATTTTGTATTTTTTCATTAAATTTATACACTAGTATATTGAAACACTTTAAAGTTGGAATAGATTCTATAAGAGCTCAATCATATAAAAGTGTGTATATATATATATATTTTTTTCCCCCTCTTGGTTGGTATACCTAAATGACTCCATTATCATTTACTTACATTAACAGAAGTTACTTTTTGAATTTAAGATGTTTCAAAACTTTACATATTTGTATGTTCTGCATTCATTTCAATTTTTAAAAATAACACATAGAGCTTAGGGGCTTCCCAAGTGATACTAATGGTAAAGAACCCACCTGCCAATGCAAGAAGCACAAGAGATGTGGGGTCTATCCTGGTTCAGGAGGATTCCCTGGAGGAGGGTATGGCCACCCACTCCATATTCTTACCTGGAATCTCTCATGGTCAGAGGATCCTGGTGGGCTACAGTCCATGGGTCCCAAAGAATCAGACAGGACTGAAATGATTTAGCATAAATCTATGCACTTTTGCTACTTAGAATAATGTAAAAATAGGTTTGAAGGAAAATGTGCAAAGATGTTAACAGTAGTTCCATTCTAGGAGGTGGGACTATGGATGACTGCTTATTTTCTTCTTTAGATATATTTAACATTTTTAAATTAAAAAAAAAAAAAGAATGACCTGGAAGTGGAAAGAACAGAAGAGCTATGGAAGAGGTATTGGGAAAGGTGAGAGGAAAGGATAAAAGGGAGGGAAAACCTAGTTCTTGCAGAAGTGTGTGTAAGTTGGGGATTCAAGGGAGCAGCTCTTGGAATAAGAAAGGTGTTTGGGAGGCAAGTGGGTCATGAGGATACTGCAGTTTTATTCGTCTTACATGACTCCTCCTTGGTGTTTTGTCAAAGAAACATGCGGGCTTAAATCTCTTGCCAAGCATTTTTACCACTTGTGTTCCTCTTTGACTAGCACCATATCCTGTGGAGCCAGGCAGGCTCCAGTTCAAATTGCTGCTTTCAGATCCCACTCACTGATTGAGTGACTAGACAAGTTATTTAACCTTCCATGTCTCAGATTTCTCATATGTGAAATGAGGATGATGATATGATAGAAGCCTGTTGAAAGAACAAAGTGAGTACACCCATGTAAAACTTGTAGACAGTGCCTCGGCACATGGCACTTTGCATGTCACCGTTGACTGTAAGCTCTTGCATGTTGGCACTGCACTGCATAAAGTCTGGGTGTGGTTTTCTTTTAAGTTAGTGATATCTCTCAGTGGCAGTGGAACTTTCAAGAGAGAGTGAAGGAATCCTGTCTGACCAGCAGTAACCTCCTGGGCTTGTGGGATCTGCCAGTTTACGCGTTCATCTGATCAGCTCATCAAAAGGGGAACAGTAGTCCAATTCCTTGCTTCAAAAATCCCCCAATTAAAAAAAAAATTAAGGTTTTACTGTGGAAAACATTCCTATACATGACACAAGACCCAGAATTTTACAAAACACACATATATATATATATTTATGACTACATAAAAATTTAAAGTTAAAATACAAGCAATGGACCTTACTATGTGTATATCTGTGTATATACAGCACACACACACACACACACACACACACGGTATCAAGTTATTCATGCCTGGAAAGAGGAGTCCACTGGCCCCAGTTAGTTCCCATTCCCACTCCCCCACCAACATAACCACTTTCACTGACTGCTTGGCTATTGATCTCCTTATCTCGAAATCAATATTGATACCATGCCGGCACTCAGATTTTCCAGTTTCCCACCCAGACCCTGAAGACCAGCCTGCAAAGGGGAAAATGAATTTGTGTATTTCTTTGCCCACTAGTCATCTCCAAGGTAGCCCATAGGTCTTGCATTAACCTGCAAACCCACACAGCCCACCTTGCCTCTCCTCATGGAACCAGCAAAGGAAACTGCCAGAACAAATGCAAGGCCATCAGCTTTGCGATTTGGGGTGAACCGGATTCCCGGACACCTCAGTAAAGCCTGGGAGCTGCGCGAGTCAGGCGCTGTGATCTCCCCAATCCAGCGCCCATCGCCCCCGCCGCGATACCAGCTGGCTCCTCTCTCTTGCAGTCCCTTTCTCCCTCTGGCTCATTCTTTGTTCTCTCCTGCCCTTGGTCTTCCTCGGATCTATTCGCCCTCTTCACACCTTTCCTTTCCTGTCCTCAAAAGACAGCTAAAGCCTTACACTGAGTGGATCACAATAAACTGATCTCTTTCCAGCTGCAGCCACACACACCCCATCTACTAAACCGATATACAGAAACGCAAATGGTCGGACGAAGGCAGAGCAAACCAGGAGCCATCAGCTTCTTTCTGGGCCCCTCGGCTCAAGCTCGGGCTTTTGGGCGCTGACATCTGCAGCGGCGAGGACGCTCAGGAGACCTTCTGCCCTCGGAACCTCCCGGCTTCCCGACGGGAACGAAAGGCTGAGTGGACTCCATCTCTCAGGTTGTCCGAGGCTCCGAAGTGGAAACGTCATTTTGCGAAACACAGGTGGCTCCGCCCAGTTCCGTAAATATGCTTGCTTTCTGTGGGAGTTAGGATGAAACTCTCCTCCCGACTTTGTGGCACAATCGGTTAGGGCGTTCGTCTGTTAACCGCAAAGCTCGTGGTTTGAGCCCACCCAGGGACGTGTCTCACTCTTTTAGAATGTAAATGATGTATGATTGTTTCTAGTCTATGCATCCTCTCCCATTCTCCACTACTACCCTAATCCTCTGTGTCTTGTACACACACACACACACACACACACACACACACAGCCTGTGATCCTCAGAGAGGATCTCTGGAGGAAAGCAGGTTGACTGTGAATCCTAGAATGCATGAAAGAGTAGGCTCATCATCATCACCCTGTAAACACCTTTTACCAATGAAATTTCCTCCGTTGTTTGTATACTCTCTATTTAACCTTTTCCATATACTTTTCCAATTAATTTGGTTCTATCCTTTTCCTCCATTTTTCCTCCATTGTATCATGAAAAAGCAAGAGAATTCCAGAAAGACATCTATTTCTGCTTCATTGACTCCCTAAAGCCTTTGACTGTGTGGATCACAACAAAATATGGAAAATTCTTCAAGAGATGGGAATAGCAGACCACCTTACCTGCTTCCTGAAAAACCTGTATGCAGGTCAAGGAGAGATGAAACCAGTCAGTCCTAAAGGAAATCGAACCCTGAATATTCTTTGGGAGGACTGATGGGGAAGCTGAAGCTCCAAGCCTCACTCCACGCGGCAGACCTCTATTTTCGTGTTTAAAATATGAATCTAAAAGTTTTGGGGAAAGTGGAGCTGTTTCCCGCTTTCGAACCGGGGACCTTTCGCGTGTTAGGCGAACGTGATAACCACTACACTACGGAAATCACACGGCCAGTTGTGTCTAGTGACATATCCAAGAATTGCATGCTTCAACACACCTGACCTTCAAATTTTTAAAGGAAGAGAACTCTGGAAACACAGGCAATCCGTCAAGTAAGGATCTGCAGTTCCTGAAAGGGCCTGATTTAGGGTTCCTCACCTCTTCCGGGGCAAGGTCCCTGTGTGCCAGCTTTGCGCCCAAGCACAGAGGTCGCCCCCTGACCTCAGTTCTCAGAAGCCTCAGGAGCCGGGGGGGGAGTAAGGTGCGTCTGAGCCCCAGGTGGCCCACGTCATCAGGTGGACACAGCCCTTCCAGAGGCAGATCCAGTGCCTTAGAGTCCCTTTTCATGGCGCCAGCGGGGACCAGGCTCGATGCCTTAAATCCCACTTGAGAAACAAAGGACCCGCCGTCCCTTCTGCCCCGCCTGACCCGTGCGCTCCTCTCTCGCAGGCCTTTCACAGCAGCGCTTTTCCAGCGCCGCCTGGCACTGGGGGGTTCCTCAGATTCCTGCGTCTGTGGCTGATTCTAGTCCTCTAGTTTCAGTCCAGACTTGCATCACGCTTTCACATTTAGCAGGAACCGCCGCAAAGACTGAGGCTCGGGTCACTTGTTGAATTCCTTTGCCTACCAGGCCCAGCATAAAGCCGCGGAGGAGCCAGGCGCGGTCCACGCAGATCTGATGTCTTCATTCCAAACTTGAGATTCTTCTTGAAGGACGGCTTTGTTTTACATTTTACAATGTCTGAAACCCCTCTTCTTTTCCTTTTATAATTTTGCAGTTCAACAGTTCGTGGAGCACGAATTTAACAGAGAGGTAAAGGCGGTTTTTTTTTTTTTTTTTTCTTTCAGAAAGCAGGTGTCTTGAAGGGTTTTCCTATTTCCTCACAGCAGGCAGTTTCTTTTCGCTGAAAGGTTTTACTGCAATGTTGTCTGTGTGTCTGTCTGTCTCTGGTTTCCTTTAGCAGTAGAGCTTCTCAATTTGAGGAATGGATGTGCCCTTTTCTCCAGCAGTGGTTTTCCTCCTTTTCTCAGTGCGGCGTCGCCTTCGCGTCTGAGGTTCAGGGCTCAGACCCCAGGAAGGCGCGGGCCGCATGCGCACCGTCTCCCGGCCACAGGGCTCCTCCTGGTTCCGCGTGGACTCTGAGTGCGGTCGAGAGTGACCGTGAGACAGCACCCTCAATCGCGCTAGAGGCCTGAGTTGCCAAAGAGGCGGACTTGAAAATAGCTTTAGATCAGGGCGTTTCTTGAGATTTCGCCTTGCTTTCCTCCCCTGCAGGTCCTAGTTTGCACCTCCCACGTCCAGACAGAGGAGCGGATACATCGTTTTCTGTCGCGTCCGGCATGCTGACGTCCCACTGGGACGGACGAGGGTGAGGTGGTCCTCTCCCTGTCAGGGTGGACGCACAGCGGATGCCCGAGGGACCACAGACACAGGGCTCCCTGCAGCAGAAATGGTAGGCCCAGGGCTTCAGAGCCGGCGAGTGGAGCGCGCCAAGGGGACGGATCCATCCCGTGCCCCCGAAGACGTGAAAAACCGCAACGACGGCCGCCCAACCCCTGGATTAGAGGCACAGCCTCATCCAAGAACTGGACACGGGAGGCTCCGCTGGTCGTGAGGGAAGACCTGGAATCCAGGTGTGGTGAGAGGTCAAGCTCTCTTTCTGAACCTGTTTCATTGTGAAGCAGGGGCTACTTGGTTCTCAGCTGGTGATGGGCGGGTCCATCTACTCCCTGATCTTGACTTGATTTCGGGCCTCCCCTGATAGCGCTCGACGACCTGCTGCTTTTCCTCCTGGATCAGCTCAATCCGAAGAGCCTGACCCTCTTCATCATTGTGTCTTGGCTGTAGAGTTGAATTCGTTCCCTTTTGTTCTCTGACTCAAAATCAGATTGTCCCACAGGTGTGCAGGGGTGAGGGAAAGCGAAGTGTCTTCACAAGGGATGAACTTCTTGGTTTTCAGAGAGATAATAGGTGTCACAGGTAGAGAGGATGTAGAGCCCAGATGAAAATGTGAGGGAATATCAGGAGGTAAAAGTATCCTGCAGTCAGCTTTGTCCTGTGCCCTCTTAGATTCACTGACTGTGGCTTGTTCCACAAGGTGACTCAGAGCAGAGAAAGATGGGCTGGTTGGAGGCCCTATGGAGCTTTCCGGTGGTAAGGAACTGTTCCCCAATTTCTTCAGTTAAGTAGCTATCCAAGGATGGCAACACTCCAGGCTTCCCAGTCCATCACCAAACCTTGGAGTTTGTTCAAATGCATGTGCATGGAGTCAGTGATGCCATCCAACCATCTCATCCTCAGCCACCCACTTCTCCTCTTGTCTTCAATCTTTCCCAGCATCAGGGACTTTTATACTGAGTCAGCTCTTCCCATCAGGTGGCCAAAATATTGGAGCTTCAACTTCAGCATTGGTCCTTCTGATAAATATTCAGGACTGATTTCCTTTAGGATGGACTGGTTGGATCTCCTTGCAGTCCAAGGGGCTCTCAAGAGGCTTCTCGAGCACCAGTTTAAAAGCATCAATTCTTTGGTACTCAGTTTCCTTTATAGTCCAACTCTCACATCCATACATGACTACTGGAGGAACCATAGCTTTGATTAGCGGGACCTGTGTTAGCACAGTAATATCTCTGCTTTTTAATATGCTGGTCTAGGTTAGTCATAGCTTTTCTTCCAAGGAGCAAGCATTAATTTCATGGCTGTGGTCCCCATCTACGGTGATTTTGGAGCCCAAGAAAATAAATTATCTCACTGTTTCCGTTGTTTCCCCATCTATTTTCTGTGTGGTGATGGGATCAGATGCCATAATATTAGTTTTTTGAATGTTGAATATTAAGCCAGCTTTTTCACTCTCCTTTTTCACTTTCATCAAGAGGCTCTTTACTTCTTCTTGGCTTTCTGCCATAAACGTGGTGTCATCTGCATATCTGAGGTTATTGATATTTCTTCTAGAAATATTGATTCCAGCTTGTGCTTCATCCATGCTGGCATTTCTCGTGATGTACTTTGCATAGAAGTTAAATAAACAAGGTGACAACATACCAGTCTTGACATACTCCTTTCCTAATTTGAAACCAGTCCATTGTTTCATGTCTAACTGTTGCTTCTTGACCTGCATACAGATTCTCAGGAGGCAGGTAAGGTGGTCTGGTATTCCCATCTCTTGAAGAATTTTCCACAGTTTGTTGTGATCCGCACAGTCAAAGTCTTTGGCGTAGTCAATAAAGCAGAAGTAGATATTTTTCTGGAACTCTCTTGCTTTACTATGAACCAAGGGATGTTGGCAATTTGATCTCTGGTTCCTCTGCCTTTTCTGAATCCAGCTTCCACATCTGGACGTTCTCAGTTTACACACTGTGAAGCCTCACAGTGAGAATTTTGACCATTACTTTGCTAACATGTGAGATGAGAGCAATTGTGTAGTAGTTTGAACATTCTTTTGGCATTGCCTTTCTTTGGGACTGGAATGAAAACTGACCTTTTCCCGTCCTGTGGCTGCTGCTGAGTTTTCCAAGTTTACCCGCATATTGAGTGCAGCATTTTAACAGCCATGCCTCCCTGTCCATCACAAGAGTTTTTTTGAATGTTCTTCCCAATGGCCCATGAGTTATAAGTAGTCCAGTCTGTGTGGGGAGATGGCCTTGCATACAATTGCTTGTCCTGTGTGAGCACCAGGAGTTGTTCCAGGATCTTTTTAAAACGTTCTTTCCTTGGCCAAAGGCACTTTCTTCATGAGGATACCCAATCATTACTCTGCTGAGTACTTGAGGGAGACTCTTTCATATCGCAGCATTCTCTCTCTCTCCCACTCTCTCTCATCACGGGACCTTTCTTCATGTTCTTTTTTTATTATTAGCTTTTATTTGAGTATAGCTGTTTTCCAGGTGTGTTAATTATGATGTTGTGCTAATAGCACAGTGAATCGGATATACATGTACATATATCCCCTCATTTTTGGATTTCCTTCTCCTTTACGTAACGACAGAGCATCCAGTAATTCCCTATGCCATACAATAGGTTCTCATTTGTTATTTATTGTACAAGTTGAGATCAGTTCCAGTCGCTCAGTTGTGCCCGACTCTTTGCGACCCCATTCACCGTAACAAGCCAGGCCTCCCTGTCCATCACCAACTCCCGGAGTCCACCCAAACCCATGTACATTGAGTCGGTGATGCCATCCAAGCATCTCATCCTCTGTCGTCCCCTTCTCCTTCTCCCTCAATCTTTCCCAGCATCAGGGTGTTTTCAAATGAGTCAGCTCTTTTGGCATCAGGGGGCCAAAATATTGGCCAGTTTCAGTCAATTCAACATACATTCACTTTGCTAATGAACACCCAGGACTGATAGATCCCGCTTTTAGGCATGGAACTGGTTGCTATCCTCCTTTGCAATCCAGAAGGACTCTCAAGAGCCTACTCTCAACACCCACAGTTCAAAAGCCAAATACAATTCTTGACCCTGTGCTCAAGCTTTCTTTATAGTCCAAATCTCACAAATCCATACTATGACCACTGGAGAAACCATAGCCTTGGACATATGTTGGCAAACGTCATTCTTCTGCTTTTTAGTTATGCTGTCTAGGTTGGTCATAACTTTCCTTCCAAGGAGTAAATGTCTTTTAATTTCATGGCTGCAGTCACCATCTGCAGTGATTTGGAGCCCAGAAAAATAAAAGTCCGGCCATGGTTTTACCACTGTTTCCCATCTATTTGCCCATGAAGTAATGGGACCCGGATGCCCCTGATCTAGTTTTTCTGAATTGGCTTAAGGCCAATTTTCACTCGCCTCGTTCTACTTTTCATCAAGAGGCTTTTTAAATTTCTTACACTTCTCTGCCAGAAGCGGTCGGTGTACATACATAGCCATCAATAGTGTCATATAGGTAAATCCTAAGTTCCCAATTCCCCCCAACTCCCCTTTCAGCACCTTGATATCCATACAACTTTGCTTTACATCTGCTTTTGCAAATAAGAATCACTGGATCTTGGTCCTCGGTGAACTCTAGCCTGCCCTTGCTCTCCACCAACACTACCTGAAATCCTCTTCTTGGTGCCCAGCATGGGAACTCACCGAAAGCAGGAAGCTGGGCCCATGGCAAGACTCATCTTGTTTGTTTGTCACCTCTCAAGGCTTGCTATCCTTTGCTGCCTGATTTCCAGTGTCTTAGAAATCAGTATTTCATGTTTTATCTTTTTGTTCCTTTGGGAGTGGGACAAAGGGGGAGAGTGAGATTTGGAAAGGAGGGTTAATCTGATTTCTGTCACTGTACCTTTGCTAGAAACTGAAGGCATCTCTTTATGTTCTTAGTTTTCCCTAAATAGATGTGCTAATTTATATTCCAATGTGTTTTGCTGACTCAAGGAAAGAGTCTTTTTCTTCATGGTCTTGCCATCCCAAGAAATTGTCAATACACAGGTCTGTTACTCTAACAAGGGAATTTGTGCCCTAGTGACTCAACTTAGCAGGAGGTATAATGAAAGACAATGTGTACATTTCCAGAGATTGCACATATTCAGCAGCCAAACTTTCCCAAAGCTGATTGGAAAGTATTCTAAAGAAATTGTAACTGTTTTCATTGGTGGACCAAGTCATTGAGTCTAGACAAGGCCAGGCAGAATGACTCTGGAGAGCTCTTGCAGAGCAGCTTATGGATTACAGGAGTTAAAAAAAAAAAAGCCCAACTGGTCCCAGACATTTATCCTCTTCCCTTCATGAGTTGTATTTTGGCTTTGGTTGGATGCACACAATCTAATGAGGGGTCTCCCTCTGGTATGTGGGTGCATTTTGCAAGCCTGAAGACTGTCTCCGTATGATATCTCGACAGTACGTGGCTACATCTGCAAAAAATTATCTATTTGAGACAAATTTTGCAAGCTACAGAATCCTGCACCAATAATACATCTTGTGCAAACCTGGATCTTAGAGTTCCTGGTTCACCTTCCACTGATTCCTCAGGTTGAAGTCAGGAGGAAAGAAGAGCTCTTCAGATTTTCCATACTCAGTCGAGGATGTCTCTAAATTCTAGGACATTTCTCTCTGCCCTTCTCTCTCCCTCTTGGAGCTTGTGCCTTTCTGTCCCTTATACTCTAGCCCTGTGTGGATCTTACCCACTTCTGTCCTCTTCATCAGTTTTCCAGAACTGTGCATTAGGAATCCTTCAGTCAGCAAGCACTTACTAGGTGCTCACCAGGTACCAGGCCCTTCTCCAGGAAAACTGGTGTATCAGGAGCAAAGTCAAGGTCCCACTCCTTGGTGCATTCACACCAGGAGGCATCAAAAATAAGATACACACACACACAGGGACAAATAAGAATCACAGCAGGAGAGCATCCTGTCATGTTTTTGTCAGGTTCATCTGCCTGCCAGCGCCTAAGGATGCCAGCAATGAGTAAAAAAAGAATTACCTAGCACATGGGAAAATGGGTGACTTGAGATCTAGAAGGCAGGTAACTAAGAATCAGTAATTTTTTTTTTTTTTTAATAAAGGAGTACATCAGGTAAGCAACACATCCTTATTTAACTTAGAGAGTCCACGTGTTGTGCTCTTCTTCAAGTGATGTAATGGCTACATTCAGGAACATCTCCTAAAGGTACCCACACATTCTCTTAAGCTGTTAAGCTAGAGCTCTTCTATATATAACCTATAAAAATATGGGCATTATTATTTCTACCTTAATTAGAAATTTTCCAGGCAAAGATTATACATTAATTCAACCAATTTAATATCAGTCAAAGAACTTAAAGTTAATGATAGATCTTAAAATTGCAATTTGAGCTGAGTCATGCCTGATAAATGCTGCTTAGAATCACATATTAGATGATACCTTAAAACATTGACCCAAATTGAAAAGGGAATAATTAAATCACTATGACTTCGAGACTCAAAAGACTTAATCCTGATTTAAAAGGTATTATAATGGTATAATTTAATTTACTGGAGCACATAATTTTAAATTTTTATAAATAATAAATCTGAAAGTAACCATGAGGTAGTTTTTAGACCAAAATTATTAAAGTGGTATGGTGCATACCAAGAGTCATCTCTGGGAGCATGACAGAACAAACATTTTCTATGTAATTACACATCAATTATTAGAATTCTCTAGAGTATTAAAAGTATTTGAGATTCATCCTTATTATCAACTTGAATTTATTCTTTTTTTTTCTCTTTTTAAAAAAATTTTTAATGCCCTCACAGACACACCGAGAAATAATGATTAGCCAAATATCTGGACACTCTATGATCCAGTCATGTGACACATACAGTTAATCAACACAAGCTCCAACCTAATTTTGCTCCCTCCACTGACTTCTAGGCTGCTTGTTTTCACCATGATTTTGGCCACTGATTTTCAAAGTTACTGTGAAATCAGGGAAAAGGTGGAGGTAGGAATACGGTAAGTTCTAGTACCACAAATCTTTCTATTTTTACTCAGATACAGCCATGTTCCTTAAGTTCTCTGGATTATTGCAAGCTTTTTGTTAAATTTTTAGAGTTTTTAGTTAATCCTTAAGAATTTTTGCTAGATTTCTCACTGCTTTTATGGAGAAGAGGATTTTCAGCAGTCCTTATACTACCACTTTTGCTGCTGCTGCTGCTGCTAAGTCGCTTCAGTCGTATCTGACTCTGTGCAACCCCATAG
Organism: Bos taurus; assembly: GCF_002263795.3. Lineage (NCBI taxonomy): Eukaryota > Metazoa > Chordata > Mammalia > Artiodactyla > Bovidae > Bos > Bos taurus. The sequence goes on from NW_020191468.1 coordinate 26,306, forward strand.
ACTGCAGCCCACCAGGCTCCCCGTCCCTGGGATTCTCAAGGCAATAACACTGGAGTGGGTTGCCATTGCCTTCTTCGAATTTTATTCTTATTTGTAGCATGGAGAGCACTAATTTATCTAAAGCTAAACCCTTTTTATATTCCTGAGTTACATTTCAGCAAAACAAAGTTAAAGGAAAAAAAAAAAAAAAAAAGACCCACATGGTTGCTATTCACTGAGATAGAAAAGGTGGTTCAGAATGCCACTTTGGAGAGAGGCAGAATGACATATGTGTGGGAAAGCAGGGTGCCTCTGTGCTTGAATTCAGACTGGATCTGGGACTGCGTCAAGGCCAGAACACAAGACTAAGCATTATTGTCATAGGGCAGCCACCCAACCGACAGCGCCCACACAGCAGTTCTGGGAAGCTTTTGAGAATATTCCCCTCCCTTTGCAGCATTTCCAATCTGGTTCTCTCATCCTCCAACCACAGGGAAGGATTCTTCACCTCTGTGTCCTGACAGAACACTTTATGCTCCCTGCAGGGCGCGGAGAGCCAGGCAAGAGCCAAGGGGGCAGCTGTACTGCCTCGATGGGTTTCTAGCAAAGGAGCGTGGCAATCCCATGGACAGAGGAGCCTGGTGGGCTAGAGTCCAAGGGGTTGCAAAGAGTGGGACAAGACTGAGCCAGTGAGCACAAGCACCAGGCGGTTCCACCACTCAGAGGGATCCAAAGCACACCTGAGTGCCCGCCAAAGCAACCCGCAGCAGGCCAGAGGGCAGAGGGCAGCCTGTGCCACAGAGGGTGGAGGATGAAAGCCTAGACCGTCCTACAAGCACAGGGCATGAGTGACTTGCACTTGAGAAAGACTTGAGTAAAACTCCATCTAGGTTATCCTTACAGACATTTTTCTCTATAGTGGCATTGGTGGTTCAGTGGTAGAATTCTCTCCTCCCACGCGGGAGACCCGGGTTCGATTCCTGGCCAATGCATTGTGGTTATGTTTGTTTTGGGCTTCACTGGCCCATGGACAGAGGAATGCTACAGTCCAAGGGATGGCCAAAAGTCCAAAAGGACTGAGCGACTAACACACATATACCTTCTCTACATCCTAAAGAGAACGGATTCCAGGTTCCTGAAGGGCCAAGAGGGCCCTCTTCTGGTCGGTACAGCTGTTACGGGGCCTTGGAAGACAGGTCCCACAGAAGTTAGTTTTGAGAGGGACGTCAAAGGAAAGGAACAATCCCGAGATATCGGCAGGTTACTATCAAGTGATGTCATGACTCTTATATAAAGAAAGAATGTGATGTTAACTGGGCACTTAGGTACAGAATATAGGATGTTCATATTCTTGCAAACTTTTGGTATTTTACAAAAGCTTTTGGTATTGGATTTTAATGAATTTTTGGAACTGAAGCCTCACATTCTCCTTGAATGAAAAGTCTGTTAAGTAAGACTCTGGGTTTACCATGCCAGGAGAAAAGAGTGGAGGCCAGAGCTGGCCAGCCCAGGCTGTTCACGGCATCTCAGCTCCAACAGCCAGCCCGAGGTCCAGGACCCTGAGGCCCGGACTCAGCGGCATTTAGAAACTCTGTGCAGAAATGTTCTGCACTGGACCTTTAAGCAAAATACAGTTTCGATCTGGGCAGCAAGAGAAGGCTTGTGTGAGTGCAGGGAAGAGAGAGACTTGTGTGGGTGCAGACGGTGGAAAAAGAAAGTTTTCCCTGACCAGGAATCGAACCCAGGCCGTGGCGGTGAAAGCACAGAATTCTAGCCACTAGACCAGAAGGAATCTGTGAACAAAGATGTTTATTTAGCTTCTCCAGGTGAAAGGTGGGTGTAAGATGACCCTTCAGAAAGTCAGAAAGTGGGAAAGGGAATGTCGCAGCGGCCCAGGCCTTGTGCATCTGTTCAAGGCTCCCAGCCCTGCCCCGTTGCTCATCGCCCTTCACGTCTCCTTTCCTGGGCGTCGCTTTTGCTCTGGGGCAAGGACACAAAGTAGCGGACTGGGTCCCTCCTGGTCTAGCTGTAGCGCTGCGTGCTGCCGAGCCCAGGACTTGCTCTCTTTGTGAACCTCGGTTTTCTTTGTCGTCAGGCTCGGTGATGAGTGGCGGCTGATGAGCGAATCCGTCCACCTCCAGATCTCTGAAGTGGCTCCTGGGCCTCTCCGAGCGCTGAATAAAGAGACTTCTAGGTGGTCACCAACTCTTCCTCCAGCTGCGTCCCCTGCCTCACCCCGTACCTTTCGCGCCTGTTGGTTTTACCAATGAGAAGACATATTTCGGGGGGGGGGTGCAAAAAGAAAGAGAAAGCCTGTTTCCGCCCGGTATCGAACCGGGGACCTTTCGCGTGTGAGGCGAACGTGATAACCACTACACTACGGAAACTGGATAAACTCTCCTCTTGAACAATGTATCCATTAAATTCGAGGTCCCGCCACCAGTAACCACAGCACCAACTCTTAACACCAGAGGAGCCTTGAAGCCCCAAGCTCTCTCAGGCACGGAGACGTCGGCTCTGGAGGGCCCTGCTTTAGGGTTTCCCCCTCTCCCCTGAAGTGAGGACCCTCGGACCCCTACAGGTTGCCTTTGGGGCCCTGCACCCAACGAAGAATCCTCAGATCCTCAGCTGCGCACCCTGAGTTTTCAAAAATCCTCAGATCCTCAGCTGCGCACCTTGAGTTCAGGCGGTCGCCCCCGCCACCTCCCCAGCTCCCGGAAGCCGCAGGAGGCGGGGACGGTGGGTGCGCTCGAGGCCCAGGTGACCCCGAAACCCAGCGGTGTGGAAGCCGCCCCTCCAGGCCTGCGGACCCGCGCCTCGGTGGTCCTTTTCTCGGCGCTGGCGATCAGCGCTCTGGGCTCTCAGGAATGACTGACGCTTCCAATCCACCCGGGACGCGCCCTCCCCGCTGTTCCTTTGCACCTGACTCCTG